>NW_022196911.1:82033833-82047115 GCF_008632895.1 Mastomys coucha
AAAAAACTCCTTACACATCAAAAAGTCAGAAACCAAGTTCTAAAATCTAACAAATTAATGCATCTTTTAATTCAAATTTAATTTATGGAAATATTTTGGGTAGAATTTTAAATTTTAGATAGAAATTATTACTAATTACAAAAACTAAGAAGATGAGTCACCATATTTAAAATGGTTATAAAAATATAACAATAATAACTATTTTTAAGTTTTTCTTTTTCCTTCATTTATTTATTTTGTGAGGGTGTGTATAGCATGCCATGTGTGTAGAGGTTAGAGGACAACTTGCAGGAATCAGTCGAGGGGATCCAACTCTGGTCATCAGGTTTGGTAGCCAGTGCCTTTACCTACACCAAGTCATCTCACAGACCCAACAGCAGTAACGGCTTCTTTAGAACAATCATTCTATTTAAAAGTAAAAAGCACTCTGACTTTAACCTGTGCAAAAATGTCATGGCTCTCTCTCTTCCACCTCACTGCAGGTAAAACAGAAAACAACTAAACAATGTGCTTTTTCTCACTACTCCAAGATGAGAAAATCTAAAAGGCCATTTATACCTATACATAATACTGTGCTCAATCATTTTTCAATCATTCCACTAAGGCAAGACAGTGCTATATGGGAGGGTGCCTAGAGTCCTGCAAGACCCGGTGGGAATCCCAGCTCTGCAGCTTCTGACGGTGTGATCTGAAACCTAAGTGCATCTTTCTGAACTGTAGTCCTCCTACCAAATGAACACGGCACCTCAGTGGAACGGGACTAAAGGGAATGGTTGGAAAGGCCCTGAAGCATAGAGCTATCACATAATACTTATATTTAATTTTATAGTTTCCTGAAAAGCACTATAATTTCATTAAAAAGAAATTTCTAGCTTGCTGAAAAGGCTCAGAAGGTAAAAAAAGCACCTGAGTTTGATCTGTGGGACCCTTACGAGGGGAGAACTGACTCCCACAAGTTGTTCCCTGAACTCTACACACATGCATGGCACATGCATGCCCACACACATATACATGTACACACAAAATAAATGCAATAAAAACTCCTTAACAAAAGGCCTTAGAGAAAATCAGTAGCCTTCAATGAAGCAAGGGCTACTATAACAGAAAGTTTAGTATCAGGACTCAGTCAACAAACAAGCAATACTAAAGCTTGGGAGGTGGAAGCAGAAAAACTAGGAGCTGAAGGACAATCTTAGCAATACAGTAAGCTCCAGACAAGATCATCTACAAAAATTAAATAACAACAACAACAACAATTCAGTAAAGAAAGGAATAAAAGAACAAAAAAGAGCTCTTGGAAAGTAAGCTGCAGTGAGGGCAGAGCCCGAGAGGCAGACAGGCTCTGCATGGGGCCCTGCAAACGCCTGTGACGGACTGTGGCCACGAGGGATAACTGCTGAAACGACGCTAGCAACACTGAGCTACACCAAAGACACAAGTACTTTTTTTGTTATGTTTTATGGTACCTTTCAAAAAGAAGGCCAAATCACAGAGAAAACCATGAGATAAGAAAAGCCAACAGTTGGTTGCCTCTGAAAGACTCACACAGGACTGAGACAAGGAGACCCCAGGGAAGACACTAGCAGCACAGCAGGCCAGGGACACTTCCTACAACTGACACATCAGCTTCTAGCAGGAAAGGACCCACAGGGCGCCTCAAATGATAGATCAATACACACTTGAAAGAGACCAAATATTATCTACAACTTTCGAAACCATGTGAGAAAGAGCCAAGTGACAGAAGAGGCCACACAAAGGGACAAGGAATTGGAATGACTTTAGACACAACGAAATAAGAAGTTAGAAGACAAGGAAATGGACACACATTTTCAAAATCCTCAGGAGAAATGATTTCCTTTAAAATTCTACATGCCATCAAACCATTAGCCAAATGTCAGAATGAAAGCATTTTCAGAAATTCACCCCTGCTCCGAAGAATTTACCTCCCACATGGCTGCTTTCTAAAGATGCAAAATGAAAAACTATTCCTGTGTACAGCTGTAGAACACCAGGTACAGAGGGACCCAGCCAAGCCTGGACCAGACAACACTGCTTTGGGCAAGATTTCTGAAAAAGATTAAACCAATAAGCTGTCTAATGAGTCGAATGGACCCAGAGGAGATTTAGCTGCATCTCGTTTCTTTGTTGTTGGATTTCTTGGTATTTTGAGACAAAGTCATACTATGTAGCTTAGGCTAGCCTGAAACACATGGCAGTCCTCTTGCCTTGGTCTCCTGTGGGTTGGGATTAGAGGCATGAACCACTACAACCAACAAGATTTAGTTTTACAGTTTTGAGTTGAATTATTACTACACAGAACACCAAGAAAATTTCAAAGAAAACTGCAGCCAAGCTTGATAATCAGAGTTCAATCCTCGAAGCCCATATGGTAGAAGAAATGAATCATGCAAGTTGTTCTTGAACCTCCACACATGCACTATTGCAGATGCACATGCGTGTACATACATGCATACACACACACATCAAATAATGTGCTAACTAAACAAATAATAAAAAACAAACAAGTAAGAAATAAATAACCAAGTAATAAATTTAAAATTTTTGTTTTGTTTTGTTTTGTTTTGTTTTTTGAGACAGGGTTTCTATGTGTAGCCCTGGCTGTCCTGGAACTCACTCTGTAGACCAGGCTGGCCTCGAACTCAGAATTCTGCCTGCCTCTGACTCCCAAGTGCTGGGATTAAAGGCATGCACCACCACTGCCTAGCATTGTGGTAAACTTTTAATAACATGCTATATACCCTTTCTGATAGCAACGCTCATGATAAGCGAACATGCTACCTACACTATGCGCTCGCCTCCATGTGGACATTTAGAAAATAGATAAGAGCACACTTTGAGAAGGCAGAGTAACTTGCACGGCATGGTACCTGACAAGTGTGGAGAAGGCCAGCAGCATACAGAAGGAGAGGGAAACGAAGCGAACCCCGGCGGGCGTGGCAGGAGGCCGGCTGGTCATTAGCTGCAGCAACTGCTCAGCTTCTTCTTCAGTTGGTCTAAAGGGGCAAACATAATTTATTTGTTTGTTTATTTTCAGTTCGGCAAGGAAACAAGCAAATTTTCCAACATTTTAACCCTTCACGTACAAATTTTTTAACCTCACTGTAAAAAAACAACATCCAATTACTTATACTTACTTTGTGTATATGTGTGCGTGTGCATAGGCATGTGTTGTGCTCTGTGTTGTATGTGGGTTGTGGGTGGGTAGCACATATGAATGCATGGGTGTTCACGTCTGGATATGCATGCAGAGGCAGAGGAAGGTACTCTGTCTTACTACCTCAGGCAGAAGCTAGCTGCTCCTCCTAGGCTTGCTGACCACAATCTCTATCTCTGCTTCCCATTCACATGAGGTGATGTCACAGACATGTTCAGCCATGCTTAGCTTTTTAGATAAGAGCTGGAGATTTAAACTCAAGTCCATCATGATTGTAGAGTAAGCATTCTTTAAAAAAAAAAAAGACTTATTATTTATTTTATGTACGTGAGTACACCATCAGTCTCTTCAGACACACCAGAAGAGGACATCAGATCCCATTAGAGATGATTGTGAATCACCATGTGGTTGCCGGGAATTGAACTCAGGACCTCTGGAAGAGCAGTCAGTGCTCTTAGCAGAGGAGCCATCTCTCCAGCCCTAGAGTGAGCATTCTTAACCCTTAGCCATTACACCAACCCCAACCCCTTCATCTTTATTGGTCAGCTCTCTCTTTTCAATTGTCTCCTTTTTAAATGGCATATGATTTACCACAGGCAATGGGAAGTCGAATTACTTTGTTGTCTGTGCAAAAACCAAATAACAAATAATCAGGGTCCTGTGATCAACAAATTTCCAAGGAAGTAATAGCACAGGTCCTAGACATGACAAGCACATATTACTTTATGTGTAGTCATGTGTCCTAAAGAGCTCACAGCAATTTATACTTTATACAGTTATGGGTTAATGGGTTGTAATGACTTAAATTTGAACCAAACTGATGGGCCAGCATTTGCTTAACTAAACTGTCAGACCTAAAAGGAACATGAGCTGGAGACACACACAGGAATGTTCAGATACCACTGAAGACATTATTCAAAAGGATTTGGTACAGTAACTTAGAAACCTTGTGGTCCTGTCAATTCTAAAGGATTTCCTTCAGCTGGGGTCTAGGACGGTAGTGGATCAGTCACAGACCACTCGGTGGTATCTTCTCAAGAGTGGTAAAATCACAGGACCTTTACACTGGGATTCAAAACTTAGAAACTACTCGTCTCTGATATTTGCATAATTCTATTTGTAACCAGGCCACATTAAGATCAAAATATTCCCTAAGGGCAGCTAGCTTTAATACCTTCAATCTTGATATAAGCTAGTAAAATTAAGACCTGAACCCTCCTAATAAAGGCCTTTTGTCCACGTCCTTGAGACTAGAACCAAGAAGAAAAAGATAAAGAAGGAAGCATCAGATTAAGTACTTGAGTCCAGCAATCCCCATCAAGGCACAGTACAGACGTAGGAGTGCGCTGGCTTTCACGACGTGCTCTTCTTTCAGCCCCGAGTATACCGACACAGTAGGCTCCATCTCCACATCGGCTTCCTCCACAATACGGGTACTCCTCACTGTAGGAAGAATGCCCATCAGCTCCAGAAGAAGCTGCCTTCTCATCTGCCAAAGCACGGAGCCACTGGTCTCCCTTTTTCTCTGTAAGAAGTGTGAATCAGCAAAAGAAGAGAGCATGAAGCAGTTACTGAATTAATAAGGAATCTGAACACATCTTGCCATGTGAGCACTTACAGTTGACCCAACATAAGGAGCCTGTTCTAACTGCAGTTCTATTTTACCAAATCAAGAAAACTCAAAATTTATTCCTCTACTCATCCCAGTTTGCACTGATTACAGAGGAAAAGCTAAATTAATGCAAATTAGGTTGTGAATAGTAATTAAATGGTACTTTAGCTGAGTGTGGCAGTCCACTCTTGCAAATCTCATCCCTCTGGAGACAGAGGGAGGAGAGCTGCTGGTGGCTAGGCCAATCTATATGGCAAGTACCAGCACAGCCAGGGCTACAGAACAAAAACTTGTTTAAAGGTTTGCAAGATGGCTCAGGGGTTGAGTAAGAGCAGTTGCTCTTGCAGAAGACTTGGGTTCAATTCCCAGCACCTACACTGCACTTCCAATCCCTAAGGCAGCAAGTACAACAGCAAACACATGTTTGGAGAACCTGAGAACCTCAGTCTTTTTTTTTTTTTAAGACTTATTTATTATATGTAAGTATACTGTAGCTGTCTTCGGATACCCCAGAAGAGGGCGTCAGATCACATTACGGGTGGTTGTGAGCCACCATGTGGTTGCTGGGATTTGAACTCAGAACCTTCAGAAGAGCAGTCGTTCCCTTAGCTGCTGAGCCATCTCACCAGTCCCGAGAACCTCAGTCTTAAGCTCAAGCTCTACTACTAATTATGCTTCATGGTACATGAGGTAACCTCTCTGAACTCCTTCTTGACAAGGAAATAAACAGTGGTATTATGTGCCTTTAGAGATGCCATGCCTGCACCACGAGAGCAGCACCCAGCCCAGCTCTTCAAGCAGGGATATTTTCATAGTCACCACTCTTCAAGTCTAACGCTGTACTTGGCAGGTGGCAAGCACTCAGTACTTACAAGGAAACCAATGAACAAAGAAAGAGCATACACAGAACGCAATGCTAAACTATAAACGGAGAGACATTTCCTTAGCCAGGTATGGGGGCAGATAATGTTAATCAGTACTTATTATTCTTAAGATTGCTGTCAAGGAAAGTATAGTAAACGTGCCTGAACAGCAATGTTAAATTCCAAGAAGAAACGTGTGGTGGACAAAGGACCAGGAGGCACAGGAGAGCAGACTAAGTGCTCAGCACACAGCCATACACCAGTCACACAATACACGCGCATAGCAATGGACTCTAAAGACAGTTTGTCTCGAATGTGGAATGATGTGATACCTTGGCACAAAACTAGTTCCCAACCCATGTGCATGCTGCCCTGTCTCGCCCTGAACGTTAAAGTTAGTCTGCACTAACAAATTCTACTCAGAAGCACTAAAAAAGTGTTCTACAAAAACTAAAGTATTCTGCAAAGATAAAAATGGTGGAGCTGGGGATGGTGGCGCACATCTTTAATCCTAGTACTCAGAGGCAGATCTATGTGAGTTCAAGGCCAGACTGGTCTACAGAGTAAGTTCCAGGACAGCCAGGACCACAGAGAGAAACAAACAACAAACAATAAACAAAAAAACAAACAAATGGAAGAGAAAAGAAAAATAAGCAAACATGTTGAGCGGGGAAGAATGTTGAAAATGGAAGTCATGTAGTCAATGTCAACAAGCAAGAGGATCCCCTCAGACTCAGACTGGGTCAGCCCAGGCTACCACACTTCAGAATAGCCTAGGCAACAAAGGAAGAGCCTATATCAAACACACACACACTAAACAAACCTGTAACCTCAACTGCTCAGATTAGAGAAAGAAGCCAAGTTCAAGAACAATCTTGGCAACTTAGTGAGACTCAGCAGCTCAGTGGGAGAGTGCTCATCTGGTGTATGAGAGGCTCTGGATTCAATCCCAGGACCACAAAACATAATGCATTACATTGTTTATTATTTATATTATGTACCATAAAATATCTGATATATATCAAAAGGTAACTAGAAAAACAAAATGAATATATACACACAATGGAGTTATTATTCAACCTTAAAAAAGAGGGAAATTCCTTTGCGGGGGCGGGGGGTGCTTTCTATATGATAGAGGGGGGGTCTCAGGATGTAGTCCAGCTGGCAGAGCATGTGATATGTATCTATCCCATAATCCTGCTTCTAGCCTACTGAATGTTAGTATTAAAGGTATATGTAACAATGCCTGGCTAAGGGAATTCTGACACATGCTGCAAAAATGAACTCTGAAACCTTTATGTTAAGGAAATAGCATACAAGTATCCTGTAATGTGACTCATGTGAGGCACTTACAAAGGCACCCAGAATTCACACAGACCAACACAAAGCCACAATCACCAAATTACAGGAAAAAGGAGGAACAGGCAGTTGAAAAGGTTCAGAGTCTCTAGAGCACAGGAGATAGGACTCAGATAGAGAGCTTGATCAACAAGTGTAAACCCAGACCACAAAAAAAGAAAACAAAATCCTAAAAATAGATAATGGTTATATATGCATAACACTGCCAAAGTTCCTTTTCTTTGCCTGTGTGTGTGTGTACATGCATACACACAAGCTATATGAGCTATATGTACAACCCAGAGACAAATGCTAGGTGTCTTCCAACTCCCCACTTTCTTTGTTTTTAAAGATGTATTTTATCTTTTATTTATTTGCCTGTGTGTACATCTGTACATAGGAAAGGGAGGCTGCAGAGGGCATCAGATCCTCTGGAAGCTGAGTTACAGATGGCTCTGAGCACTATAGATGCTGAGAATAGAACTCGTGTCCTCCAGAAAAACAGGAAGTGCTCCTAACTAGGCCACCCTTTCTGCTGGGCCACCTCATATTTTTAGACTGAACCTGAAAGAGGACATTCCAGCTGACCAGGAAGCCTCCAGGACATATACATATCAGCTCCCGCAACACAGGAATTACAGACAACTGCTACCACACCCTGCTTTTATATGGTTAGTAGGGTTCTAAAGTAAAGTCCTTGTGTTTATATAGCAATCATTTTACCTACTAAGTCTCCAGTCCTATAATGTGAATGTTATGAACTGTATTTAAAAAGTGAATAAATGCAAACTTTAATATATATTTTACCACACACACAGATACACATATGTTAAATTACAGAATATAACTTACTTTGATGATCTACTGTAAGAGTTCTCAAAGCCTAACACAGGAACCTAGAGCATCCCCAAATTCTTTCAGGGGTCCAGAAAATCCAAATACCTATTCACAATACTGAGACAGAGCCTTGTCCCTCCCATTCTTACTTGAGTACAGTATATTCTCCAAAGACTTCTGCTAAACTAGACTTTGAAGAGATTTAAAAAATTGTAAAGTAGTACTACTATTTCACTATTGTATTTTTTAAAAATGAAATGTTTACTAAGTATGGTAGGACATTCCTATGATCTTTGTAATCAGGAGGCTTAGGCACAAGTCTAAGAAAGAACTGGGCGCCAGCTTTGACTAAACACCAAGACCAAGCTCAAAAGTACACACACACATACACATACTTACTCACTCTCTCTCTCTTTCTCCCTCTCTCTCTCTCTTTCTCTCTTTTCCTCTTTATACTTAATTGAGCTTTTTTATTTTTAATATATCCTTTATTTATGTATTTTTTTAAGTGTAAGGAGGTTCTTAAAATTAAGTCTGATGACCACTGGTCTAAAGATATCTCTTTTTTCCTTTGTTTCCTCCTTTCCACCATGGCTTTTATTTGTTTTTTTTAGACACAGTCTCTCTATGTAGCCTTGGCTGGCCTGGAAGTTGATATGTAGACCAGGCTGGTCTCAAATTCATAGAGATCCACTTGTCTCCTATTGCAGTGTCCTGAGATAAAGGTGTGTACCACCATGCCTGACTCCCACGGCTTAAGCCTTGCAATCACAGTAACCTTCCTGCCTCAGTCTTGAAAGGACAAGGATTGCTGTATGAGTCACCAGGCCGAGGTGACAAGATCCATCTCAGGAGTCTCTTCACTCTAAATAACTGACCCTGAGGAACGAGCCTTCTTATGCTCATGCTTGACTCTCACCTGTTGTCCATTTCGAATGAAGGTTCCAAACCAAGTCCTGACTTTTGCATTTGTTCCAAGAAGCAAGCCACTAACAAAGCAAACCAAGTCACTCACTCCATCTTCACAAGCTTCAGTTTTAGTATGATCCAATGTCAAAGCTACTCCAAGGCCTGGCAAGTGACATTCTTCCACCTAACACAGCAGAGAAAAATAAGTTAGACTCAATACAATAAGGAAAAGGTCTAGGACATTTCAAAATTTAATGTACAAGTTCAGAGGAAGAGAACACACAAAACATAAGACCGAAAAGGGGAGGCAGCACACTCGGCACATGAATAAAATTCCCAATTTACAAAGAGACAAGAGACTCTCTTACCACCATGCCCCGGACTTTCAGGGCCTGAGAAGGATTCATTCTGCATAAGAAGCGTAAGGCATCTGTCCTGCGCCTCCCTCCAAGACTTTCTTCATCTTGCCGTTCTCCATTTTTGATCAGGCCCCTACAAACTATTATTTAAGAGCCTTTATTATTTCAAGCTTTGTCAAGTTTTTCTAAGCAAGGTGTTATGAACCACTTCTTCATTCTTGAAAATCAACCATTTATGCAGCTTCAACAGTATAGAAGGAAGACACTGGGAACTTGACAGTATTTCAACAGAAACCAAGGCAAAGTGGACAAAGGACTGCAACAGTCCTTAGCGGATAACGACCAGAGGACAACACCTAGTCCCACCTGCTACGCTAAACCCACAAGGACAAACAAAGGTGGTGAACAACTAAATATACTCAAGCTGGCCATGATACACACCTCTAGTCACAGTGCTGGGGGCTGGAGGAGATTCGCCAATTGGAGGCCAGCCTGGACAACATAGCAAAATCCAGGCAAACTAGAGTTAAATAGGGATTCAGTGTCACAAGGTAAAAAACAACAACAAAAAACCTAGGGCTGAGCTCAGCAGAAGAGCACCTGGTTAACACTGATGAGGCTCTGCAATCACTTCTGAGAAAACAAAACAGCACTTAGTGCAGCCTAGTAACAAGGCTGTAAGCTGAGCTACTCCAGAGCTTGAAGCTCACAAGTTCAAAGCCCACTCAAGTAACAACGTTAGTTCAAGTCTAGCCTGGACATCTTAGTGAGCCCCTGTCTCAGCATGAAGAAGTTAAAAGAGAGACGGATGACCAACAGTGGCAGAGAGCTTGCCAGGCCAGTGCCAAGCATGCACTCAATCCCCAGTGCTGAACAGAAAAGTTATTTACTTTTTTTTTTTTTTTTTTTTTTTTGGTTTTTCAAGACAGGGTTTCTCTGTGTAGCCCTGGCTATCCTGGAACTCAACTCTGTAGACCAGGCTGGCCTCGAACTCAGAAATCCACCTGCCTCTGCCTCCCAAGTGCTGAGATTAAAGGCATGAGCCACCACTGCCCGGCTATTTTACTTTTAAAATAAATTTTATCAGAATAAAAGTTTTTTCCTGACAAATTTTCTGGGGAAAATTGTTACCAAGAAATCTACCCTGCAAAGCTCAAGGGACAGCTCACTGGCAGAGCAAGAAGCTCTGGAGTCAATCCCAAACACACATTAATAAAAACAAAATAAAGTAAATGTAAATACTCTATACATTACAAGAAAGAAAGGCAATTCAATGAAGATCAATCAGAAACACTAAGTATACAGATAAAGCTTCCCCCACGCTTTAAAAAGGACTTAAAATCAGCTGGGCAGCACACGTGTAATACCAACACTGCTAATGAAGAGGAAGACAACTTCAAAGTCACCCAGAGTACACAGTGAGACCCAGATTAACAAAAGAAAAAAATGAGGAAAGGGACTGGTGAAGTGGCTCAGCTTAGCACCAAGCCCTACCGCAGGACCCATGTGGCAGGAGAGGGTCTGCTCATGGAAGGTGACCTCTGACCTCCACATGTACACCCATAGGCAAACACCCACAAACTAAACAATAAATCGCAGGAAAAAAGAATTAACTAGTTAAAATAAAAGCAGTAAGAAAGTCATTTGGACTTATAATACACATTAATTAAATATATGATAAAAATGATACAAAGGAAAGAAGAGATAGAAATAGCATAGCATACCTAACCACCACAATAATTGCATTAAATGGCTAATATAACTTATCGACACACTTCAATTAAAAGACAGACTGGTCTGGAGCGTAGCTTAGGCACTGAGTCCCACCCTGGCCCAGAAGAGAGGGAAAACATAGCAGTAAGCATGATGCCATGCACCTGTTAACTCTAGCCCCACTGAGAAGGCAGAGGCAAAAGAATCACAGGTTTAAGGACAGCTGGGATAACTGGGCAAGACTGTTAAAAAAAAAAAAAGGCCCAAATATGCAAATCAAAGTTTTCCAATATTTCATTCTTAAATTATATTTACCTTCGTTAAAACTATCCGGAACATTGGCTACCAAGAGACACAAGAACCAGGCACCGTTTCTAACATGCAGCAAGGCTTCAGCTACATCGACTATAGGAAGCAAGGAAGGGAGCTCTGGAAGAAAAAAGCCACTGTCACTGTTTCGACAGAACCCCACAGTGCTCTATGCTCAACAGCCAGACATTGCCAAGGTGTCACCAAGATGCAACTCACTTAAGTACTAGTTCCTCAGTCGAATTAGCTACACTTCATTTAACCCATAGCCACCACGAGAGGCAAGTGGGGCTACTAACTGGATAGCACAACCCGGAGTACATCGGATGTTTCCCTGAATAATGCTGGTCTAAAAAGTTATCTTAATAAAAATATTTAAATTTCTAGATTTTCTTGTTTTTATTTTACCATATATAATTAAAAAGAATCTGGAAAAGCAAAAAAGGTACATAGGAAAAATTGTATGTAAGTTCTAACAATATGTATGTATATTTAATATATTTATAATAGTAAGTATATTTAATATCTAATTTTAATCCCCTCATTAATAGTTTTAATATTAACTAATATTTATGCTTTTTGAACCAACATATTATAAACATTTAACTCATTAAAGTTTTAAATCAAATGTGCACTGCTAACCTGTATATAACATGGCATACGATGCAAATAGTAGAAGCCATTGAGTCTTTGCTCTAATGCTGCACATGCAAGACTGCTAGATCCCAAGCTTCCCAGATCTCCAACCCTTTAAAACTTTAAGACATACTTTTAAAATAACTTTTAGACTTTTAAGTTTTTGGGGGGGAGAAGTGCTGTTATTTGAGACATCATTTCACTCCGTAGACCAAGATGGTCTGATTCTGACATAATACTCCTGCCTTAGCATCCCAAATGCTGGACCACACCCATTTTGATAATATTTAAAATACCAAATTTGAGGTTGGAGAGATAACAGTGCTCTTGCAAAGGACCTGAGCCCCAGCATCCCCATCAGGCAGCCTGTACCTCCAATCTCAGGACAAGCAGTGCACACCTACAGACACACACAGCTCTTCAGGCTGAGCAGTCACACAGTGACACTTCCCTAGACACTCTGTCTGTATCTGAGATATAGTCAGTCAGAAAGTACCTGCTTGTAAGATACAAAGGACATCTGCAGCCTCCTCCAAGTACACTGCACTCTCAAAGAGCTCAGAAGACTTGAAAAAGAACTCTCCACTGCACTCGGACACCTTAGTGAGAAAAGGGAAACAAGGAAGAACAAGTTAGTTTAAGTAAATTGTGATTGTTTTGTTTTTGAGCTCACAAACCATGAGTTTTTATGCTGCCATTGAGATAGGGTATTACTATATAGCTATGGCTGGTCTGAACTCAGTACATAGAGCAGGCTAGCCTTTAATCTATTGCCCTAAGATGGTACAGAATGCACGATCTTGTCCTTGCTTCTCTCCTGCTGGGATTGAACATGTGCTCTCCTGCACCAGCCTCAAGTCACCATTTATAATATGGCTAACACACCAAGGCAGTCTGTGGCATCCTGTCAGTTTGAACAGTCTAGCCATTATTATTATCCAAACATGGTAGCAGTAATCTCAGAACTACACACTACTTATAATCCCAGTATTTGAGAGGCTGAGGTAGAAAAGACTCAAGTTACAAGGCCACCCTGGCACCAAGTGAGACTCTGCCCCCCTCCAAAAAGAGAGAGGGACAGAGACAGAGGGGGTAGGGGGAGCTGACTCCAATCTACATTTTTAGAGACACTTAATATTAAGGAATACAGCACACCAAGAAACAGTATAGAAATGTTGTGTGTATAAACTGTTGATTGAAAAACCCAACACTGGACTGCAAGATGCCTCAGCTGGTAAAGCATTTTGCCACACAAGCCTGATAAACTGAGTGTGACTCCCAGATCCCACAGCAGAAGGAAGCACAGGAAGAACTCCTGAAAGGTAACCTCTGACCCCTCTACATATGTGCCAACACACACATCATACCTACACTCACAAAAATTAAATTACTCTTTTAACTGTTAAAGCAGTATAACAAAAACAAATTCATTTAATTCTAATGAATAATAGAGACAAAGTTGCTGGGCAGTGGTGGCGCATGCCTTTAATCCCAGCACTTGGGAGGCAGAGGCAGGCAGAATTCTGAGTTC
>NW_022196911.1:82047387-82058467 GCF_008632895.1 Mastomys coucha
AAAAAAAAAAAAAAAAAAAAAAAAAAAAAAAAAAAAAACAAGAAAATAACATCTATGCTCCTTAAATTCCCTATGGTAATATGTAACCACATTTCTCACATAGCAGGGCCATATTGACATTAAAATCACCACAGAAGAGAATGTCTCTTATCACGCCCAGGATGTATTTACAAGAGATGCAGGAAAATTTAAGTGTGGGGAAGTTTCAATTAACCATTAGCCAAAGGTCGATGACTTAACTTACCTTCGTGTGTGTGTGTGTGTGTGTGTGTGTATACATGTATTCGTGTAAGTGGAGATTGTAGGACAATATTCAGTATTGGCGCTCAACTTTCACCTTGCTTGAGACAGTCAGTCCCTCTTCCCCACCCTCTCCTTCGTTCACATTGGTGTTTTGCCCGTATTTGTCTGTGTATCGCCTGTGTGAGTCATGGATGATTTTAAGCTGCCTTGTAGGGGCTGGAAACCATAACTGAGTCCTCTGGAAGACAATTAGTATTGTTAACTGATAAACCATCTTTCCAGGGGCTGGAGAGATGGCTCAGCGGTTAAGAGCACTGGCTGCTCTTCCAGAGGTCCTGAGTTCAAATCCCAGCAACCACATGGTGGCTCACAACCATCTGTAATGGGATCTAATTCCCTCTTCTGGTGTCTGAAGACAGCTACAGTGTACTCATAATATAATTAAAAAAAAAAAATCTCTCCAACCCAAAGGGTCTCTCTTTCTGGTGCTTGGTGTATACACCAGGCTTCCTGGTCCTTGAGCTTCCAAGGACTCTCCTGTCTCCCACCTCACCATGACCCAATAAATTACAAGTGTGCACCATTTCACATGTCCTAAAAGAGTTCTAGAGATTCAAAGTCTAGACAAACAAAAAGGTGCTACCAAACTTACTCATTTCTCCAAGTGAAGTTTCTTTAAGAGCAGTCCTTCCTCTTACAGAGGATCTAGGTTTGGGTCCTAGCACCCACATCATGGCTCATAATCAAGAACTCCAGCTCCGCCAGGCAGTGGTGACACACGATTTTAATCCCAGCACTTGGGAGACAGAGGCAGGTGGATTTCTGAGTTCAAGGCCATCCAGGTCAGCCAAGGCTACACAGAGAAACCCTGTCTCGAAAAACAACAACAACAAAAAGAACTCTAGCTCCAAGGAGTACTATGCTGTCTTCTGAGCTCTACAGACTCCAGGCACTTAGAGAGTACACAGACATACATACACGCAAAACACTCATGCACATAAAATAAATAAAAATTTAAAAACTATTTTGAAGATATTAAAAACAATTATATCAATTCCATACACACAGAAAACAATCCTGATGAATACAGAATAGTTGGGTGTAGTGGCACACACCTTTAATACCAGTACTGGATAGCAGAGGCAGGAGGATCTGGCCAACCTGGTCTACAGGAAAGTGAGGACTACACAGAGAAAACCTATCTCAAAAAAAAAAAAAAATCACTTCAGTCTTTGAAAGAAGAACATAAACAGAAATACTAGCAGAACATATATCCTGCCTCCGCCTTCTTTTTTTTGTTGTTGTTATTTTGTTTTTCTTTCTTTTTTTTTTTCCCCAAGACAGGGTTTCTCTATATAACCCTGGCTATCCTGGAACTCACTCTGTAGACCAGGCTGGCCTCGAACTCATGCCTGCCTCTGCCTCCCAAGTGCTGGGATTAAAGGCCTGGGCCACCACCGCCCAGCAGCCTGCCTGCCTTCTTGTTGATATTTTTTGACTACTTTCTAGATGTAGATATCAAGCCACGCATGCTTTTGAGATGAAACGGAAATTTTTTTTTAAAGCACCTTATTCATAATTGCCAACAATTCACTCAGCACAAGCCGCAATCGACGAGGGGAATCACTGTGTTCAAATTCTAGTGTCAGTCCATGCTGAAGCTGTGATACCAGGATGCTCTCTCCACTGCCTCCTCCAAGTTTATGCCTAGTGAAGTCCAAACACGGGAATCACATTAAGACACTGGCAAGGCAATTCATTCCTTCAACAATCCACTCATTGTAAATGGTTTCCATTTCCTCTGAAACACTTTGTTTGCCTATATATTCCAAGAGCTCACAAACTGTAAGTTAGTAATGGCCACTGACTTCGGTAACAAGAGCTTTCTTACAGGTACACATGGGGCAGGAAAGGATACAAAACCAGCCTGGAGACTTGGGGGGAAACCAATGTTTAAAGAAGCTCAGTGATTCCCACAAAACATTCCACCCTAGAAGACCTTCTCCTACTCAATCCCCGCTAAGAGTAACTGACCTAATGCGTAGCTAATCTTTTCTAAGCAACATTTTATAACATAGAAAGCAGCTCTTAGGAATTTGACTATAAACAGAAAAGACCTCTGTCAAAAGTTTTTCAGAACTTGAAAGTTTCACTCTCTCTTTTCTGGAGGAGCTCTGACAGCTCTGAACAACATCCCGTCCCCTCCTTCGGAATATCAAGGAAATCCCAAGTCATACGGAAGTGAACTTTACCTAAGCTGCTGCTCTTTGCTGGCATCTTGTTCTAGAGCATGGAAGTCCACAGACAACAGTGCAACAATGGAGTTGACAGCTTCCACTCCAGACAGAAGGCGAAGTATAAGTTTTTTATCCTGAGCCCAGCTTTGGCTCTGGTCAGCAGGAGCACAAAGTGCCATCCTCACCAAGCAGGGCAAGAGAAGTCTTAATTCTGGATCACTTAAAGATGCCAGGCGAACGACATCTACCTTCTGCATGGCTTCAAAAGCAAAGGGGCTGACAAACTGAAGGCTTGTACACTCAGGCATCATCTCTCTTGATCCTAAGGAGTCAAAAGCAACAATGAAAGTGTAGGCATCTACTTCCCATACGTATGAAAACCTTCTTAAAAAGCTGACAAAGTGCCAGGCGGTGGTGGCACACGTCTTTAATCCCAGCACTTGGGAGGCAGAGGCAGGTGGATTTCTGAGTTCAAGGTCAGCCTGGTCTACAGATTGAGTTCCAGGACAGCCAGGGCTACATAGAGAAACCCTGTCTCGAAAAACCAAAAGAAAAAAAAGCTGACAAAGTATATTAAATATTTAGTAGGTCCTTGCGTTGGCAATGTTGTTGGCACAATTAAAACTCAGGTTTCTGTCTCTATGTTTCTACTGACATCTGGGAAGATAAGAAGGACAACCGAAGATTAATGTTTCTCCCCAGCTTAGGGATCATTTGCTCTAACAAACACTTTGTGGAAATACCTGGTGAACCCCTTCTACCCAAAACACAGTCCAGAAGCTCCATGAAATATGGAGAGAAAATGAATGGCTGCAGCCAGATCTCTTTAGTTTTACAAGCCTTCCAGATATATATAAATATCATTGAGCTTCCCTTTCCACCTCCCAACTAGATGGAAACACTGGTAAATCATCTCACGGGCCAAAAGTAATGTCAGACTCGAGGTTCAAAAAGCCACGACGCTATTCTGTACCCCTATTGTTATACAGGTAGATGTGTAGGTACAATGAGCTGAGGGAGGAAACTAGAGTCTCACTTGGGCACTTGTGGTGTTGAGTAAATTTTTAAAAGGTAGCAGAAAAGAGGGAGGACATGGAACAGTTAACAGAGACCATTCAGTCTGAAGACCTACTCACTAGCAGAGCTGTGGACAGAGTCGTGGGCAGAAATGTTGCTGTTTTCAATAGTAAGCGCTGGTCTTTTAACAGTAGAGTAAGCTCAATGCAGAGGTGACAAGGCTCTAGGGTCTTTGCCAGGTAGCAAGGAGAACCGAGTGCCCCGGGCTGAGAAGAGTCAGGCGGACTTCAGACAAAGCGGCACTTGGGCCGGACAAGCCGACACTTCATACCTTAAAATCAACCCTCCAGCCTCAAGGGACCGACTCGGATTTCGCGTCCGAGAGCCAGACGAGGTAGAAATCGAGAGCGCGGTCCGAGGTTGGGCCTAGGCGATTATCCGGATCCCCAAACCCCGGCTATGCCCGGAGTCGACTCGGGCACCAAGAACTCTGACGCTGGGACCAACAGGGCCGTCGACAGAGCGGGGATCAGAATGGGGACACTGAAAAAAAAAAAAAAAAAAAAAAAAAAGTAAAAAAAAAAGGAAAGGAAAAAAAATGGCAGAAGCAGCCGGGAGAGAGGGGGAAAGCAGAGACTTAGTTCAATCTGCACCCTGCACCTCCATTCATCCAAAGCTTCTGGCCCGCGCCGGCCACCGTACAGCACTGAGAAGACGTAGGCGGCTACGAGAAAAGCCAGTTTGAGGGACCGGAGCAGCTCTGCGCGTGCGCGGGCCCGCCCCTTCCTCCGTCACCGCCCTCCCCGCTTCCGAAAGTCTGGAGTGTTACTTTTACTTGTTTCTTTTCCAGAGCTTTCCTCTTGGAACCTGTCATTTGAGTCCCTAAATCATCAGAGCTAAATCCCGTCCCCACCCCCCAGATTATCGCGACATTTGAATGACAATAATGTATTAAGTGGCAAAAATTAAGCTGGGCAGTGGTGACTCACGCCTTTAATCCCAGCACTTGGGAGGCAGAGGCAGGAGGATTTCTGAGTTCAAGGCCAGCCTGGTCTACAGAGTGAGTTCTAGGACATCCAGGGCTATACAGAGAAACCCTGTCTCAAAAACAAACAAACAAACAAACAAAAGTGGCAAAAATTGTCCGTTCTGTTCCTCCACAGAAACTTGCCTAATGGAACCCGATTGTAGCCTCCTTTAAACCCCTGCTGGTGCCGCCTCATCACCAAAGTTCTAGAATCACGAGACCTGTGTGCAGGGGATTTTAAAAGTAATGTAACCGGGCACTGGTGGCCCACGCCCTTTATTGGGAGCACTTGGGAGGCAGAAGCAGGAGAATTTCTGAGTTCGAGGGCAGCCTGCTCTACAGAGTGAGTTCCAGGACAGTCAGGGCTACACAGAGAAACTCTGTCTCGAAAGGAAAAAAAAAAAAAAAGGTAATGTTATCCTAAGCATACACACTAACGTAATATCTTGCTTCGGAGCTTTTCATTATTTAGTTTTGTGATGTGTACCCCAAATTACAAGCGGAGGCTACCACTTCCTGCTTGCATTCGAGGTTTGTTTGGTTTTCAGACAAGGTCTATGTAGTCCTTGTTGGTCTGGAGTTCATTATGTACACAAGGATGACCTGGTACTTGACACAATCCCTCTGTCTCCCCAGTGTTCATACTAGAGCCTCCATGTTTGGTTGCTTTCTCACTTCTTGAGGCTACAAAAATCCTATTCAGGAGTGTGGATTTTAGGAATGAATTCTGTGGAACCTTCTCAATATTATATCTGGCACTTTGTCAAAGAAAGTCAAAACTAAAATCGCACCATCTTAAAGATTGCAAGTCTGTATATCTCATAATGTTTCTGGGAGACAGCGCCACACTATTTAGCCCAGGCTGCTTTGAACTCCCGCATCAGCCTTCCAATTTGTGGAATTACAGGATTGTGCTACCTTGACCAGCTCATGTTTTTTTGTTGTAGTTGTTGTTCCTGGTTCAGTCAAAGTATACATTACCTTGTTTCAAGTATAGTGTTAGGGATTCAAAACACACACACACATATGCATATACCATCTGTGACATTTGTTGTCCATATGTTTACATGTTGTCCATGTGTTTACAGTTCATGGAAGTTCGTTTTCTCCTTCCACCATGTATCTCCTGGGACTTGAATTCAGGTCATCAGGTTTAGCAACTAGCACCTGATACACTGTGCCCCATCTATCAAGCCCCTTAAGTATTTTATTAAAAATGCTGCTCTTCAGAGGACCTGAGTTCAGTTCCCAGCACCTACATCTGTGGCTCCACAACTCCAAAGGGTTTGACACCCTCTCCTGGCCTCTGCAGGACACCTGCACAATAGTTTGATGGCTTGCTTGTTTGTTTGCTTGCTTATTAAGTATTTCTGGAGACAGAAAGATGGCTTAATGGTTAAGAGCACTAGCCAGCCGGTTTTCCAGAGGACCAGAGTCCACAAGGCAGCTGACAGCAGCCTGTAATTACATTTCCAGAAGACTCTCTTCTGGCCTCTATGGGCACTGAAAACATATTGTACAGAGAATATGCAGGCATAACACTTAAATTCAGAAAAAGAAAATAAATCTTTAAAAACTAAAAAGAATTGAGCATCACTCAAGTTGATTACCGACCAAGACAGAATTTGTATAGCCCCGGCTGTTCTGAAACTCACTCTGAGGACCAGGTTACCCTTGAACTCAAGAGATCCAGCTCTCTCTGACTCCCAAGTGTTGAGGTTAAAGGTGTGTGCCTCCACCACCCAGCTTGACTGATCATTTCTTTTAAAATATTTTTCTTGTGGCTGGTGAGATGGCTCAGAGGGTAAGAGCACTGACTGTTCTTCTGAAGGTCTTGAGTTCAAATCCCAGCAACCACATGGTGGCTCACAACCACCTATAATGAGATCTGATGCCCTCTTCTAGTGTGTCAGAAGACAGCTACAGTGTACTTATGTATAATAATAAATACATCTTTGGGCTGGAGCAAGCAGTGACTGAGCAAGCAGGATTGACTGAAGCAAGCAGAGGTCCTAAAATTCAATTCCCAATAACCACATGAAGGTTCACAACCATCTGAACAGCTACAGTGTACTCATATACATAAAATAAATAAATAACTCTTTAAAAAAAATTTTTTTTTCAAGATAGTGTTTCCTTGTGCAGCCCTGACCAAGTGCTGGGCTAAAAGCTATGTGCCACCACTGCTCAGGTTACCAAAAAAAAAAAAAATAAGTATTTCTAAGGCTCTCAAAGAGAAATTCTCAGAAAATAAACTCAGCTTTCCAGTAGAAAATCAGAAAAGGGAAAAAAAAAAAAACGAGATTCAGTATTTCTCAAATTATCCCATTTGATTCAGAATAATACCTTTAGTACTGTGAGCCAAAATATATGCAGT
Source organism: Mastomys coucha (assembly GCF_008632895.1). NCBI lineage: Eukaryota > Metazoa > Chordata > Mammalia > Rodentia > Muridae > Mastomys > Mastomys coucha. Next base: position 82,054,289 of record NW_022196911.1, read on the forward strand.
CATCTGTAACTCTTATGTATCATATACACTTATATGCCAGATACCCAATGTGTCCAAATTTAGATGGCAACAAATGTCTTATCAAATACACATAATACCTGACCTATTTCCTATTATTGGGAGGAGGTATAGTGAGGCAGGGTCTTGTTATATGTGAAGCCTTAGCACTCAGGATCCTACCACCTCAGCTTCCCAGTTATTGGAATTACATATGTTGTACTATCAAGTCCAATCCTGTATATTTTTTAAAATGTAATTGAAATAGATTTCACAAGTGTTAATGGGGTTACAAAGCATATGATTATTGACTGGCTTGTGCCTTTAATCCCAACACTTGTGAAACACAGGCAGGATCTCTGTAGGTTTAGGGATCCTGCCTCAAAAGACTACTTATTTGTAATTAACACACAGGCTGAGCTGCAGAATGTCTGTCTCACAAAAAGGGGGGAGCTGGGAGGGTCAAAACTGAGAGACTAAGCAATTTAAACTTACTGGGTAGCCATTTCACAGTAAGAGAGAAAGGACTCAGGCACTGGTTTGACGGACTAATAAGAGGAGGCCACCCAAGAACTTAGATGATACCTGAGATCCGCGGTATGCATGAACAGTCTTCACCTCAACAAACACAACAGTGCACGAGCCCAACCTGAATGACTCACAAGTGAGTGCTGAAACATCCCCTTCTCATTGTCCCCCTTGCTTCATTTTTCTCTTTCAGTCAATATGAGCACAGCTTGAATTAAGCCAGAAATATGGAGTTAGATTGCACTCTCTTATCAACTTAGTAGATGTCTTTGAAACCATTAAAACAATGCTTGTCAAACTATTTGGATAATTGTACAGAATTTGGCCACCCTACTGAAAAAAACACTTAGCCATCAAGTTTGGAGTTTTAATTCTGTCTCCTCACAGTTTAACTCCTTAAACTAAAATCAGTTTACAAATACCTTGTAGTTCAAAATTTTAGTTATATTATCTTCACAAACAGTAAATAGTCCTTTAAAGTAGGAATAAATCTACTTGTTTATAAGTTACAACTTTATCTCATATTGATTATCATACAAGACTGAAGAAACAATCTCTTTTAATGACTACTGTAGTACAAGGCCCATACCATGTCCAACCATGACAATACTTTATAAATTGTGCGATGGCATTTCTTTTAAATGTTAACATCTCTGAATCGGGATTATTATAATCAGTAGTGTTGTTTTATTTGGTAAAATTTTTCCATAGTGGAATGCTAAGGTGTCATAATTATTGATGGCTTAGTGTAGATGAAATCTTGTTAGTTCCTGCATTTTGTTTAAGTCAAGAGAAGACTCTGCTAAATCAAATGAGCATAGTTGTGACTGACTGACTCTGATTTCCCTACCCACAGAATAATAAACACAAAGTAGGTGCTCCAAGTGATGGTTCAAGAAATTAAAGATTGAACTACTTACAGAAGGGTTAGTACTCTTTGGGAAAAAAGTAATGTTTCAGAAATATAAGGATCTAGCAGCCAACCACCAAAATGAGCACAGGGACCCCAATGGAGGGGTTCAGCGAAGGACTGATGAAGCTGAAGTGACCTTATCTAGTATCAACAGTAGGGGAGGCCCTTGGTCCTGTGAAGGTTCAATGTCCCAGTGCAGAGGAATGCTAGGGCAGGTGGTGAGGCAGGAGTGGGTAGGTGGGTGGGGGAGCACCCTCATAGGAGTGGGATAGGGCATTTGCAGAGGGGAAATGGGGAAAGGGGATAACATCTGAAATGTAAATAAATAAAATATCCAATTAAAAAAAAAAGAGCAGGTCCCATGGTGTAATGGTTAGCACTCTGGACTCTGAATCCAGCTGTCCCAGTTCAAATGTCGGTAGGACCTCACTGAACCTTTGGAGCTGGAGAGATGGCTCAGAGGTTAAGAGCACTGGCTGCTCTTCCTGAGGTCTTGAGTTCAATTCCCAGCAACCACATGGTGGCTCACAACTATCTGTAATGGGATCCGATGCCTTCTTCTGGTGTGTCTGAAGACAGCTACTGTGTATTCATATTCATAAAATAAATATTTAAAAAAGAAATGCAAGGATCTTAGAAGACACTTTTCATAATGGAAAATGGCTAACACATGGCTGTCATCTCACCCCTCAGAAAGCTTATCTGGAGGGCAGAGATCACAGTCAGCTGGAGCTCTAGCAAGAATAGTATCATAAAAACAATAAAATCCCCACCCTTCTACATGCATGTTTGCACCTATAACCTGTCAGTTTACCAATGCTCTCAAACAGCTCATTTGCGCTGGTTTCTGGAACCTACTTTGTAAAATAAAAAAAACTGTCTAGATTGATTTGATTTTGTGTTTTGCCTAAAATCTTAAAAACTAGGAGAGCACCAGTTTCCGCTTTCGTTTGTTTGCATTTTCCACAGATTTCCTGGACTCTTTACTGTCCACCACCCAGAGATGATTCAAGGAAATCATCGGCTGAATGTCTCCTTTGATTTCCACTGTATGTTGCTTTATGTCTTAAAACCTGGTTAATACTTCAGGCTGATCTTTTTGCCAAAGTGGGTAGAGGAATAGAGGGGGGAAAGCTAGAGAGGCATTACATTTTGGTTTTATTTTTGCTAGGAACTATTTAAAAGTCCCTTCAGACAGCTTTAACATCTCTTTCTTGTAAGCTTTGCACTATGCAAATAAAAACTCAAAGTTACTGCAATATTAGAACTTTATTTTAAAAAAAAAGAAAAAAGAAAAAAAAAAACATGCCAGGCAGTGCTGGCGCATGCCTTTAATACCAACAATTGAGAGGCAGAGACAGGTAGATTTCTGAGTTTGAGGCCAGCCTGGTCTACAAAGTGAGTTTCAGGACAGTTAGGGCTATACAGAGAAACCCTGCCTGGAAAACACAAAAACAAAAAACAAAACAGCCCCCAAGAACTTTATTTATAGGTAAAACTCACATTTCAGCTAAGTCTTGGGTTATAATAAACGGTCAAAAGTATTCAAGAATAGTTAAACACCTTAGTAAGAGATTCCGTGTGCTATATTCTGCCTGTAACAATGGTTGCCCAAATAAACCCAATTTCTTGCCCTTATGGAGGATTCTGGTAGAGACAAATAATCATACAGTACAAAGTGGGAAACAGTGTAGTAGATGCACACAGGGTGTTATAAATAGGAGTATGACAAGGGAACTTGATCTGAGGTATATGTAGGAATGAACTCAGATGCTAAAAAGGCTAGGAGGAAACCGAGAGCCCTTTGTGAGGGTACAGAAGCAAACAACACTTGATACTGTTTTTGTTTTTTTCCTGGTATCAAGATGCCAATAAAGGGATTTTGGTGACCAAAACTCCAGGAGGAGAAAGACCAAGTTAAGAGTCTACTGCAGGCTTGGTATTGGTAGTGCATGTTTCTAATCCTACCATTTACGAGACTGAGGAAAGTCTATGGAATATTCAAGGTCAGGATGGGCTGTAACAAGAGACTGAGACTATGTCTCAAAATAAGTGTATCATAATGACCTACCCAAATAAAGTAGTTTTACCTAATACTTGATAGGCTTAGGTCAAAAGATACATTTGATAATCAATACACTGGCCAATAACTTACAGCCAAATTATTACGATTATTTAGGATTTTGTTTTCCAGAAAGGTCTTGCCATTTAGTCCAGCCTGGCCTCAAACCCAATGCCCAGCGTAGCTTCCTAAGTACTCATAACCCCCAGGTGTTAACTCATTTTCCTTTTTGTCTTTTTAAGACAGTCTTGCTACATAGCCCAGACTGGACTGAAACTGCCACATCCTCTTGCCTTCACTGGGATTGCAGACTGGCATCTCCATATCCTTGTAAACAACTAGCAATTGGCTTCAAAGAAGAGATTCTTATGTTCTATACAACCTGACAGATGGTAGTCTCTTTTGCACTAACAAAGAACACTAGGAGAACCAGATGGACTCTGTGGATAATGCATGCTATAAAGACTCTCTCAGAACAAAAGAATCAAAGAGCCAAGGCCTATAGTTAGGCATTCTGAACACAAGTCTAGAAACACTACAAGTTTTGAGAGCTGTAAATTTCTGTTTTTCCACGCTTGTGTAGAAGTAGAGCAGGGCAAAATAAGGAAGTCTTCGGCTTTTATCTATACAAAAGGTCATTCTTTATTTAATAAAGTTCCACTGGGCCAACATGGGGGGG
>NW_022196911.1:82058481-82061850 GCF_008632895.1 Mastomys coucha
GGAGAAAGTACTTTAAAAAAAAAATCTCCTTCCAGGCTGAAGAGATAGCTCAATCAGGAAAGTGCTTGCCATACAAGCATGAAGACCTGAGTTGGAGCCCAAGGACTCATGTTGAAAAAAACAATTTACCAGCACTGAGAAGGAAGAAAGGCAGAAAAATCACAGGACTGCTGTAAGCACCAGGTCCCAGGAGAGAGCATGCCTCAAACTGTGGACAAACAGCATCTTAGAAATCACACCAGCAGCATAGTCCTCTGGACTATGCATCAACATGAACACACGTCCCCCCACACAACAACAAACCCGCTTCTTTTTTTCTCATGCAGAATTTGTTTGCACTCATACCCAAGAGGTCTTGAGTCTCTGGACCAGGAGTGGTGCCCTCCTACAGTATACACTAAAAAACGAGAATAACAATAGAATAATGAGTAGCTCAGGAATATACATATTTAAGACACTTTAAAAAAATTCCCAAAACAAAATTTTCTTCTCTATATTGTTTTTTATTTTTATTTTTTCCTTTGGTTTTTCAAGACAGGGTCTCTCTGTGTAGCTCTGGCTGTCCTGGAACTTACTCTGTAGACCAGGCTGGCCTCGAACTCAGAAATCCGCCTGTCTCTGCATCCCAAGTGCTGGGATTAAAGGCGTGCGCCACTACCACCCGGCTATATTGTTTTTTAAAAAGATTTATTTATTATTATAAATGAGTACACAGAAGACGATATCAGATTTCATTGTGGGTGGTTGCAAGCCACCATGTGGTTGCTGGGATTTTAACTCATGACCTTCGGAAGAGCAGTCAGTGCTCTTACCTGCTGAGCCATCTCACAGCCCCTCTTCTCTATATTGTAAAAAACAAACAAAAAGCTGGCAGTGTTGGTGTATGCCTTTAATCCCAGTACATCAGCAGCAGAAAGATGTCTGAGTTCGAGGCCATCCTGCTTTACAGACATAGACTTCCAGGAAGGCCAGCGCTGCACAGAGAAACCCTGCCTCATTTCTTTTTTCTTTTTCTTTTTTGAAACAAGTTTTCTCTGAGATTAAGTATTTGCCAGGCATAGTGGTACACACCCTTTATCCCAGCATTTGGGAGGCAGAGGGAGGGGGACCTTTGTGTGTTGGAGGCCAGCCTGGTCTACAAACAAGTCCAGGACAGCCAAGGCTCTGCTACACAGAAAAACCCTGAACCCCAAAACAAAACAAACAAACAAACATACACCACCATGATCAGACCAGGAGACTTGTGGATTCTTAATTACATGCTCTTGTTCTTCGTATGGGTGTGTAGGAGAGGTAGGTCTCCAGAAGATTCATCAGAACTTCCTGTTAACAGAAAACAACCCCCCTAATAACTTGTTAAGCAAAGCCTAGGTATTTGCGTTTAACGATTAAAAAAAGTGATTCCCACTAATAGCCATGATTCGCAAACACTATTGTAAGTTATTTATATGTAATGGATTGAGTCCAATCCAAACGGTTTCATTTATTGGATTTTCTTCATGTAGATTTCTCAAATTCTTTTTTTTTTGTTTGTTTTTGTTTTTTGTTTTTTCGAGACAGTGTTTCTCAAATTATTCTCAATGACTAGATAGTACGGTCCAACAATTTCTTAATAATTTATTAAGTCTGAAGAGAAAAATAGTATTCTTTCAGTTCACCACTCAAACCCAACGAATACATTTGTGGATATCAACAGTGTGCTACTGACACCAAAGGATCAAGAAGACAATGCCCATGAGTAGGTTACCTGCTCCTTGAAAATGTTCGTCATCTTTCACACACTTTTAACTCCTTGTATTCATTACTTTAAAGAAATTCATATGGAGAGCTCTGACAGGAAATTTTTCAAAAGAAAATACTCAGGAAAGGAACGAACAACCATCCTTAGACTTCAGTCTTGGCTTATGACAAAGCCATGGCTCATATGGCTCCAACAGAGACTGTGTCTGCCTAGGAGTGAGCGACAGAGAGCTCTCTAAAAACACTGGGATTATGCCACCGTATGCATATAGTTAATGAGAGGAAAACAAGCATTTCCTTTGCAACCTGCCCACCAGTTACTCTGAGACATCGTTTGCACTGCTGGGGACTGACCTCAGGGTCTCGCCGTTAGGCAAGTACTCTACCAATAAGGTCTAAGTTACAGTGCCCAAAGATTGGCTTGGAGTACTGTAAATCACAATTGAAAAGATGTATGCAGTTGTCCAAACAATGAATATAACTTTACTTGTAAAAATGCTTACTTTGCATGGGTCATATATAATAGTAATAATGAGGTAGAAATGAATCAGAGGAAAATTATAAGAAATAATTTGAGATACAAATTTCAGTGCCATACACCATCATTTATGGAGGTTTTTGAAATTGCTGGCAAAAACTTTGTAAATGATCACAACATTGAGGTATATATTTAGCTTAAGTATGAACAAAACATTTTATACCACTGCCTACAGGACTCATGCACAGCTATTTAATGCATCATTCAAATTTTAATATTTAACTTTTTCCTCATGTTTCAAACATGATTATGTGATCATATATACACACAAGACACAAAGGACAACACTAAGTATTATCTCAACATAACTATTTTGACTAAATAATTAACATTAAAATGGTAAGATAAAAAAGCTGGTATGTGTGCATGCACACACATCATAAATACTGGATATGGAGAATCGGCATTCTCTCATAACAAATATTCAGAGCTGAGATTAGTGGTGCATGCAGACCTTTAATTCCAGAACTTGGAAGGCACAAGCAAGGAAACCAACTGAGTTCAAGACCAACACGGTCTACATAGCAAGACCCTGACTCAAACCCACCATCCCCAACCAACCTACTCATCATTACCTAGTTGAACTGCTTCTCTTGACAAAGGACACAAAAATAATCCTGCTCCTAACTATGGAAAAGTTTTAAGATGGATATACTTTCAACAGAATGAGACACCACAATGAAGGCTTCATGAATAATTTATTCCATTTGAAGTTTTGTTTTTTGTTTTTTTTTTTTTAAAAAGTATAAACTTTTTCATTTCCTCAATCACAATTTGTACAACTCAGTGTTATGGCATTCGGCAGCAATAGTGTTTGTTCCTTATTCTTTTTTAAAATTTTTTGTCATGTTAAAAAGAAAAGCAATTGGACCATATTAAATGTCACTGCTAAACAACTTAAAAACGCCCCTTCATAAAGTGACCAAGCTATTCTGAGAGGGTGGATGCTCACATGTCCAGTAATGATGTCATAATCTGTAGTTTAAACTCAGTAACTTTAAGGTCCACAAATCCAGTTTACTTTAAAAACTAAAGCTATTTTAAAACTTCAAGAATATCTCAACCTGAGGAGTATTTTAGGTCCCAAATCC
>NW_022196911.1:82061860-82151608 GCF_008632895.1 Mastomys coucha
ATAAAAAATTGAAACCACTGCAGTTCTGGGCCCATGAAAACACTACAATATACCAAAAGGTAAGCTTTTACCACTGATTTGGAAAGAGTGGGACAAAAAAAAATTGTTGAACACATTTTTTCCTAATTTTAATAAAACTTAAATATTAAAAGGAAACCCAGACCAAAATGTCAGTCAAGCAAAAATGAATGTCTCCACAGACTAATATGCAATGCCACAGCAGGTGGGAACAGAACCTAGGGTGCAATAGCATTTAAAGATTTTCTTTTACCCTGCTATTCAACCTGAACATTCAAAATAATGCGACAGAGTATTTTGATATTACAGTATTAACATAGTGCTTGATTAAAGACCTGCAAATCTCTGTAGTAACACATTAAGTTAAAAAAAATGACCTTAGAAGGTAAATATGAAGACAAAAGAGCATTTTAATACAGTGATCTGTGCCATACTGACAATTGAGGACGAATACAGCTGAGGATAGTTGAGTAAGTAGTAAGAGCTTAATTTTAGTGGTTTAAGAAAAGTTTAGAAATATTTAAAAATCACAAGCTAGTTTAAAATTTAAGGATTACATATAAGTACACTTGGTGGCCCTCTGGCCAAACAATAAGGTGTACAGAAATGTATTCATACAGTGTTAATTCACAGTCCTGATAACTGAATGGCTTGCATAAGAAAGGTATGGCTAGATGTTGCAGACTGGCTGGAAGCAGACATTATATAACTCATCTTTTAAAATGCTAAAATACTGACCTTTTACCTGCTTCAGAATGGATAACTGCACACAAAACAGGTTATTTGCACTGAAATGAGGAAGGAAGTCAAGGTGTTGGGAATTCACTGGGGAAATGTGTGCAAATTTGTTTGCCTACTCAAATAAAACCATTAATGTACTGTAGCTGTACATTAATAAGTTAGATCTATCATCCCGCACAAAAGGCTTCATTTCTTCTTCTAATGGCTATTTAGTAACCTCCCATTTGAGCAAAATCTGATGTGTGAAGGGGAGAAAAGAAAAGAAGAAAAAAGAAAAGCAAACCATGAATCAATTCTGTGTATTTGGGACTAGTTCCTGATTCCCAGGTAAGAAGAATTGTATGCTAGGTCCCTGCTTATGGCTACATGGAAGAAAATGTCAGGGAATAATAATCTTGTTAAATCTATTTGAAACTGAGGTATAGTTGTCACACATTAGTAATTTTAAACTGAGATTATAATCTTTTATTTTTCTTGAGTCATTATTGAACTAAGAAAATAACAAGGATAGTTTTTAATAGAAATTCCAAATAAGCATCTTTTCCCTCAAATCTTGAGTCCCACCAAGAAAATAGAGAACAAAATACGTCAACATAATCTGTGGTGGTGTTAGCATAATTTAAAAACAGAGACGTGATCTTTAGTTTAATATCAAAATATGCTCAACATTTGGACTGTTCTATTAATGTTGAAGGAATAAGTAATTTGAAAACTTGTTATTAACTGTGTTTCTTTATAGAAAAACAAGATTTGGTAATGTTTTCACATACCCAATTTAAAGAAGATACCTGTAAGAAAGTGTTTTTTATGTTAAGCAACATTAAATGTATACTATTTACAAAACAGGATTCAGTTAAAAAAAATACATACTGAGTTAAGAGTTTTGTGAATACAACTGATTTTGTCCTTGTCAACAATTAATGAATATACAAGTAGGAATTTTGAAAGACTGCTTCCAAGAAAGCTAGGTAGACTTGGCGACTGTGAATTCAAGTCAGCAATGCAGGCAGGAGACTGGCTGGGCTCTTGTGAGCAGCACTGTAGAAAGGAGTTTTCAGGGATAAAGCCTGCATCAAAGCAGTTATCTTGGCATGTGCAAACAAGAAGGGGGAAAGCTGGACTGAAGGAAGGGGTGAATTAAAGTCCCTAAAACTCAAGGCCCTTCTTTAGGGAGGTGAGAACCTCCTTGGCATGTGCCCTACTTTAATTTGAGCTGTGTCATAGAAAAGTACAGACTCTGGTGTTTGGGACTGCCATCTCCAAACCAAGAAAATTCAATAAATAAAAAAGTCAAAGGGAAACGTTTAGAAAATGGTTCATTCACTAGTGGAACAGAGTCTGAATACCAGGTTCACTGAGGATCTATTTACACCACAGTTTGATTGCACACACACACACACACACACTCACTCTCTCTCTCTCTCTCTCTCTCTCTCTCTCTCTCTCTCTCTCTCTCTCTCTCTCTCTCCCTTTCTCTCTCAGCCATGCATATGCATACTCTCACAAGCATTCCCAATCTTTAATTTAAAAAATAAAAAGTAAAACAATCAAGAGTGACTGCTCTTAAAATAATTTGTAAAATGCCTAGAGCTGGGCTAAATTTCAACCTTATTACAGATCCTGCAGAAAATTTCATAATTAGTAATATCCCCATGCCTAAATGTGCCACTGTGAAAACTGAAAAAAATTTAAGCATGTAACATTAAACACCAAAATTAGTTTAAGCATTCAGTAGCAAATGTTTTTCTTGTAAAACTAAGTTTCTTTCACTGGAAATGGCCTGAAATATTAGTCATAGCCCTAAACCATAGTACAAAATATAACTCAAGAATTCTCATTTTATTCTAATTATTCCACCTAACAATATCACGTATGTATATTGCCGTCATGTTATTCTGTAAAGGTGTGATATATAAAATGCTGTAAGACCCGGTACCTTTTCAGTTTATAAACACAGTGAACTTCATTACTGTACATGTACTCTGCAACTACAGCTTAGCTGTAAATTTTCCACACACAATGGTATGGACATTATTTCCCCTCTATCCCTGTTAAACTGTACATTGAGACAATACAAATTTATTGTCCAACCCACCCCCTTACAAAAAAATAATACTCTAAAAGCAACCCTACTGCAACTTTTTAATTAAGACGATTACATATATTTTAGACCAATTGCTTTAAAGCAAGAAGGCAGTATAAACCTTCTAGGAAAATTTTTATAAAAGAGGTTAAGAAATATAAGACAATTTATACATTTAAAAACTTACAATAAATAAGAGATGCAGGCATTTTTGAATACTAGATACTATATCCAATACAAGAACATCTTGATGTTCTAAAGCCATATGTTGAAATTCATTGTTCCTCATGTTTCCTCTCCATGCTTTTAATATTCTTTAACAATAATGGGTACTATGGCTCATTACTTTTCACAAATACTGTGACTGGAAAAAAAAGGTTAATTTTTGCTACGAAAGTGTTATAATACGTTTTGAATAATCAGTCATCACCCTAAAGAGCTCAGTAAAGTCAATGAAAAATAGGGTTACAGCCCCACCCCCAAGTCAAAACAATATTTGTTGAAGTAATAAGAATTAGACCCCATCACAAATGACTTCCACTGAGAACTGTAACTTAATCTTGCAGCAAAATATCCTTTCTTCCTGTTCTTTCCTTGCGAAACTCCATCAAACGAAGATCACAGCATATTCATGATAAAGTTATATAACTGATTCAGCACCACAAAATGAATTGGGAGACATGAGCGTCTGTCCTGGATTGCAGGGTCACAGGTTAGCCACGAGAGTGCATTGTACTGTTCCAAAACAAACCTGAAAGCAAATAAACTGTGTAAATCCATCTATTTCAATACACACTTTGGAAGTACTTTTAAAATTCAAAGTGGTGGTTGGTGTCACTTTATTTGTTGTTGTGTTCTATTTCTTGTTTGTTTTTTAAGATGGGCTAGTTTCAACATGTAATGATTCTCCTGTCTAACCATCCCAAATTCTGAGATTACAGATATGACCACCAAATACAAACAACCATTTTCTTAAAAAGAGCAGACATGGCAGCACATGCCTTTAATCCTAGCACCCAAGAGACAAGGCTGGTACAAGGCTAGCTTATTCTGAGTCCAGTGTTAGCAGAACCATCAAAAGAAAAAATAAAAAAGCATATGGGTGCAGTGACAGAAGTAGATCAAGTTCTGCTAAGTGCAAGGAAAGCCAGGCTCCAGGCAGCCCAAAGCAACACAATGCGACCCTGTCTCAAGAAACATACAACATCGAAAAACAAAACACCAACCAACCAAAAAAAAAAAAAAAAATAGATAAGGAATAGATTTTTACCACATATTACGTTTAAAGCTGGCCTGAGATACATAAGACCACTTTTTCAATAAATAAAGAGGGAGACCTCAAAAACTTATTCATGTTAGAAAAGCATCCATTCTCAATAATTTAATGAGGTTGGGGCTGGAGAGATGACTCATGCCTAATTAAAGCACTGCTTTTCCAGAGAATTAGGATTCAATTCCAGGCACCCACATGGCTGCTAACAACAGTGTATAACTCCAGTTCCGAGATATCTGATGCTAACAGCAGTGTCTGACTCCAGCTCCGGGGTATCTGATGCTAACAGCAGTGTCTGACTCCAGCTCCGGGGTATCTGATGCTAACAGCAGTGTCTAACTCCAACTCTGGGGTATCTGATGCTAACAGCAGTGTCTAACTCCAACTCTGGGGTATCTGATGCTAAAAGCAGTGTCTAACTCCAGCTCCGGGGTATCTGATGCTAACAGCAGTGTCTAACTCCAGCTCCGGGGTATCTGATGCTAACAGCAGTGTCTGACTCCAGCTCCGAGGTATCTGATGCTAACAGTACTGTCTAACTCCAGTTCCGGGGTATCTGATGCCTTCCAGCTTCCATTGGCACTGCATGCACATGGTGCAATGGACATGTATGTAGACAAAAGACTCATATATATTAACATAAAAAGAATAAAATTGTAGCTCAGAGGCAGAGCAATTTGCCAAGCAAGCACAGGCCCTGTGCTTTGTCTATATCATGAGGGAAAAAAAAAAAAAAAAAGAGTACCTTAAAAACACAGTCGTTTAAAAGTACAATTCATCCAATGACTCAAAAATAAAATGCTATGAACTCTTACCCAAAAGAATAAATATATTTAATAATAACCATTCTCTTTTACCCAAGCTGAAACAAAGACCACTTGGCATCATGAGAGCTGTACCTGAGGACGTCTGAAGTCTGATTTGAGTCCAGAGGGTGGGAGTGTTTGCTGTGAAGCAGCTCATCAGATTGCACTGAAGGCACGTGGAGGTGCAAAGAGGCCTACAAAGGGAAGGGAGGGAATCAGTCAGCCATGGAGGGAGATCATCATTTAATTTCACTCTGTTCTCCCAATATATTATCTTGATGAAACTGATTTATGACAGTGTTATCTGTGGGAGGAACTACAAAAATTCATGGTTTTGATGGAAACTTTAAGGTGTAAAACTTACATTGTATCTCTCTACAATTTTTACTTTAGCTTTATTGTTTTTAATATATAACAATACTTAAAAAAAGCTTTACAGTTATCTCCTAAATATAATTTGCCCAGGTATATAAAGCAAATGATTAAGGAAACACTGAACCCATAGGCCTGAGTGCACCCTGTCCCTGGGTTACACAAAATTGAGACCACACAGCCACACTTAGGACCTAAAAGCTATGAAAAATAAATCAATAATTAATTAATTAAAAAAAAAAGTCACGGGAGTAATCCTGCACTTTTTTTTTTTTTTTTTTTTTTTGCAAAGCTGAAATTTTAACAAAATTGCCTCTGGATGAACACTTAACAATCAATACAATGCACACATGCTTGCTTATGCAATACATTTATTATCAGAGGCTTATAAACAACAGCACACACATTCAGAGATAGCAATGAGCAGTGGGTAGAAGGAATGTGGTACTATTTTTACATTTCAATTAAGTAAAATTAATCATCTAGTGTGTAAGTTGTATAATAGTATTAACGCCATGATACAGTGGGCGAGCTCACCACAGACAATCCTTCACAAAATTTTCTACATTCTTTAAAGGTGTTTCTTTATACCCATCTGCGTTCTCCATCACAACTGCATATATGTATAAGCTCTTTATAAAGAATATACAGAAATACAACCAACAATATTTATGTTTGAACTGTTTATAAATTCTGGATTTATGAATTATAAATAAGTCTCACTTGGCCAATTACTACAAAGTAAATGAATGCTGGTTTAATTCTTAAAATAAAAATATTTTTAAACATCTAGAACCCACTGATTTCTCAAGTAAAAAGAAATATACGACGTGGTTTTATTGACTACAGTATAGAAGTAAAATGGGATACATGAAAAAAATAAAAGGTGAACAAAATTACGTTAATTTATGCCTTACCTGTGATTCAGAACCAGAAGTCCTAATCTTGTTACACTGTATCTGAGGGTGAATGCTCACTTTACACTATCCTCTCTGTAAATAAATATTGAGTAGAAAAGAATCTGGATAGTCCCTTGGACTTTTCATAAAAGTGTTTACTAAACAAAAGGGTGCCCTGAAACACTAAGGTCATGAACCACAAATAGGTATTACACTAAATTTGGAAAATGCTAGGTAAGCAAAGTTATTTACTGCTATTATGAGAACTTTAGTGTACACACAGATTCTGTGACTGTAAGTGGGCAGCACTTCCTAAAGAATCAAGGAACTCTGCTTAGTGGAGACTCCATCCTACTATTCTGCAGAAAACCCTTGGGAAGATGTGCATGTACATGAGATTACAACAGACCGAGGAATATCTGGGAGAAGAATAAAAGTAACAGGATAAACTATTATTTTTATTAATAGTCAATTCAAGGGCGGGGAGAGCTCTGAGTACTTGCCTAGGATAGTTAATTCGCATTCAAAGAAGGGAAAAAAAAATCACTCAGATTATTAACTACAGTTTTATAAGTGTGCTACAGAAGCCCATTGTTTAATCACAAATGGCGATTTTTCACAGAGTGGGATATACATCCAGAGTATCAAAAAACTAGGAAATATAATCTCAAGAAATTACCTACATATAATCTCAAGAAATTAAAGTGTTATCATCTGACCTGAAACGTGAAGAGCCCACTTACAGTGGTTTCTACATTGTGTGAGTCAGATCTTCATTTATTATTTTGTAAAGGCAGTAGCAATTTAACAATCAACCACAGAGGGCTTTCATGACGCATTTTACTTCACCATCTGATAATTTAGACTATAAAATGAAGGTTGAAAGAATAAGTATCTTATGTCTAAGAATCTTACTCCTTAAAAGCTACTCACCAGTTTATGTTTTGATAAGGTCTATGTCCTACTGGCTCACTTTGAACTTATTGTAAACCAAGCTGGCCTTCAACTCCTGGGTAAACTTCTTGCCTATGCCTCCCAAGTCACCATGCCCCACCTACTCAACTAGTTGTTTATGTGCTTGTTTCTAAGACAGGAGTCTCACTGTGTATCCCTGGCTGGCCTGGAACTCCCCATGTATATCAGGATAGCCTCAAGCTTACAGAAATCTTCCTGCCTCTAGTTCCTGGATGCTGGTATTAAAAGCAGGTGTTATCACAGTCATTCTACTCAAAAGTCATTTATACAAAGGAAACGTTTTAGAGTAGGTAAATTAAACTTAAACCAAGTATTAGAAAGTTGCTAATTTTGTTTTGTTTTTTCTTCCCCCCCTTCCCCCCCGAAAACAGGGTTTCTCTGTATACCTCTGGCTGTCCTGGAACTCTGTAGACCAGGCTGGTCTTGAAATCAGAAATCCGCCTGCCTCTGTCTCCAAAGTGCTGGGATTAAAGGCGTGCACCACCACTGCCCGGTGTTGCTAAATTTTTTAATACTCAAAGTAATAAGATAAGATAGGAGTCTAATATGATTCCATTCAAATAACATAATCATGACTAAAGACCCAGGCTTTACTCTTGATGTCTACTACAAAGTTATGACTTTAGATGAGTGAGTTTCCAAAATTATAATATATTTAGATGGATGATAAGAACAGAAAGAGAAAGGGCACTGTTTCTAGGCTCTAAGCTTCTATACTGCATTGAAAATACAACTTAAAACCAAGAGTTCCAAGCCGGGCAGTGGTGGCACATGCCTTTAATCCCAGCACTTGGGAGGCAGAGGCAGGAGGATTTCTGAGTTCGAGAACAGCCTGGTCTACAGAGTGAGTTCCAGGACAGCCGGGGCTACAGAGAAACCCTGTCTCGAAAAACCAAAAAGAAAAAAGAAAACAAGAGTTCCAGGAGCCTGACTTAAGAATAACAATCAATCTTCATATAAATTTTTTATAATTATGTGTTTCATATTAAGTAACTCTCTTTATGACAACATTTACAGAAATACATACAACAATGCATTTAAGAACTTGGAATTCAGATGAGCTATAAAACTTTAAAATGCCACTTCAGTAATTATTAGGACTAAAAACTATCAATCAGGATTTGTTAAGAATTGGCACAAAAATATTAATACCTTAAGAAAAAGAGGGCATTGATATTGTGCTTGAGGACATGCTGACCAGAACCAGTCAGGTAATGGACCCGCTTTGGCAGTTGATACAAAGTATCCAAGGGCCAATGGTTGTTGAAGAATATTAGTTACTTCATCATGCGATTCTGTTGAAAGCAGCCGATCAGTACCCTGACCCTTAAAAAGACAAGAGTATTATTAGTTCATTCAATACATCTCTAGACAACAAATATAAATACAAATGCTTACAACAATTAATAATCTCATAATACTATCTCAAGAAACCACATAAAATACTAAAAATTAAATGGTTATATACTGAAGAGTCTCAATTAATAGTACTACATCTAACCTGGTGACACGCCAATAATACCTACTATTCAGAAGCTGAATCAGGAGGATAAAAAGAAGTTAAAAGCATGTTTGGGCTACAAAGTAAGTTCAAGGTTAGCCTGGACAACTCAGCTAGACAGTCTCAAAATAAAAAGAGGGCTGAGGGTCCACAGCAGCACACCCGTCTAACATGTGACATTTAAATTTAATTCCAAGCCTAATAACTAACTAAATGTAATAATATCATAAAAGCAGTGTGTTATAAAAACCATGAGACAAAATGAGTATGCCTCAGGTTGAGCTGAGTATAAAATACAAATAGTTCAATATAGCTTCCACTCATATCCTAATACTTATTCAAGCTGCCACTGATGTCCTAATACTATTCAATTAATTCCTCACCCCAGTTCAAAAGGCAGATTCCATTCTCTGTTCCCATAGCACTATCTATAAAATGCCATTAATTTTAACAGTGTTTTGGAAGACATTATAGTACCACAGACTTTTATTCATTCCCTTTGAATTGGCCAACAAATTTCTCAGCATTTATTTTAAGGAAATGGATGAAAGGAAAATAAAATGCATAATAAAAAATTCATTACATCAGTACCTCAAGTACCATTAACCCTTTCACTGTGTTAAGACAGTAAAAATGGCTTTTCCCCCATGTTTTTATTAGTTCTTAGAGAATTTCATATAATGTGTTTTGATCATAGAATTAATGGTAATTCTAATGTTTAAAAAAAGAACCAGACATTGGTGAAACACCAACACAGAGGAGGCTCACAAGTTGGAAGCCACTCCGAGCTGCACACAAAGACTCCAACTCAAAAAAAAACCACAGGAAAAAGGTCATAGAAAGTGCATGCCTGCGACTACAACACTTCTGAGGTAGAAGTATGAAGATCATTGCACAAAAAAAGTTTTAATGGCTAAACAAAAGTACATAAGCTCAACTGATATTCATCTCTTGCTAATTTCAAAAGGAAAAAGCATTCTATTTCATATAATAATCCCTGGATGGATGGATGGATGGATGGATGGATGGATGGATGGACTGAGAGACGACATTTCCATACACTGAAACTTTTTTTAACAGAATTACCTTGCCAGCATCACCTCCATGGGGGTAATGAGAGCCTGGAGAATGTACAGGAGATGTAGTTGGAGATGCAGGAAGGATATTAATGATATCAGGATCAAGATCATCTCCTGTGTCTAATAAATCAAAGATACCCATTCCATCTGCTCCATCTGTACAGGGAAAAGAAATTAATATTCTATTTTCTGTATACCATGATTATTGACATTGAAGTACTAAAATAAATCTTAACCAAAATGGGACTGGCAAGGGCCCACTGTTCATGCCCATAATCCTACAACTTAGGAGGCCGGATGACGAGGACTGCTATGAGTTTAAGGCCAACCTGGTCTGTAAAATAAGCGCTAGGTAAGTAAGCCTGGGCTTTACAAGCAGTGAGATCCTATCTCAAAACAACAGCCAGGGCATGCTGATGCATGCTTTTAATCTCAGTACTCAGAGACAGAGGTGGGAGGATTACTGTGAGCTTCAGGCTAGTCAGTGTTTCTTAGGAAGAACCTGCCTCAAAACACAAAATCAACGAAAAAGATATCTTAAAGCAAAATGAGTTAATGAGACCAATATTTACTGAGCATCAATATGTGCCAAGTATTGTGAAATAGCCAAAGAACGGATTTTGCAGTAGTGGTCAATCTAAAGAGACCTATATGGAAATTATTCTGGACTTTCCAATAGGCCCTATAATCATAGAAGTCATTTTTTTGTTTGGTTGTTTTTTGTTTTGTCTTGTTTTGTTTTTGATTTTTGAGACAGGGTTTCTCTGTGTAGCCCTGGCTGTCCTGGAACTCAATCTGCAGACCAGGCTGGCCTCGAACTCAGAAATCCGCCTGCCTCTGCCTCCCAAGTGCTGGGATCAAAGGCGTGTGCCACCACTGCCTGGCTTCATTTTCTTTTTTCTTAAATGTGGTCCAAAAGAATTGACCCAAGAGCCATACAAATATAGATAAAAAGAGGTAAGCACCATACCATTGAGTTAACCCTAGCTCCCAGAATACTAATATGATGGAAAGAGAAGAGTAGGTGACAAAGAAGGAAGTACTGCTGCCATTCAAAATAGGGAGAAAAGCCAGGGGCCAAAGACTATAGTGGCCTCTAGGAGCAGGCAAAGGCAAGGAGACTGAGGCTATCTGAGAGGCTAAGGGATCAACAAGAAACCCTGACTAACTCATGAGGATGACTTTGAGCATTACAACTTAACAAACTCCTGTTTTGTTTTGTTTTGTTTTTGAGACAGGGTTTCTCTGTGTAGCCCTGGCTGTCCTGGAACTTACTCTGTGGACCAGGCTGGTATTGCCTGCCTGGCAATTCCTGTTTTCTTAAGTCACTGAGTTAATAATGTTATAAAAGCAACCAGTAAAAAGCAAAGATAGCAAGCCGGGAGATAGTGGTGCACGCCTTTAATCCCAGCACTTGAGAGGCAGAGGCAGGTAGATTTCTGAGTTCAAGGCCAGCCTGGTCTCCAGAGTGAGTTCCAGGACAGCCAAGGCTATACAGAGAAACCCTGTCTCGAAAAAACAAACAAACAAACAAAAAAGCAAAGATAGCAAGGAATGCAAAAGTGTTTTAAAGGGCACTATTCTTTAAAAAAGTAAAACACTCAAGTTATTACATAATAAAAGAATAAAATGATGAGGTATGGCAGGCACTAGTGCCACACAACCTTAATCCCAGCACATGGGAGACAGAGACAGGAGGATCTCTGAGTTTGAGGCCAGCCTGGTCTAAAGACTGAGTTCTAGGACAACCAGCGCCACACAGAGAAACCCTGCCTTGAGAAACAAAATAATAATTATTATTAAAATATATGTGCATCTGTGAAGTTCTAACATTTTCAAAAAAAGTTTCAAGTAACAATAAACACCATTTTTTTCTCTTCTACGAAGCACTACCTAAAGGGTTCACTGAATTACATTATATTCTAGTAGTTTATATAAAGCCGTATTTTAGCAGACAGACATAAAAGGAAGGGCTAGGGTATAGCTCAGTGGTAGGTACATCTTGTCTAGTATTCAAAAAGCCCTAGGCTTCATCTGAAACAAGGGGAGCAAGGATAAAACTGGATATATGGAGAAATACATGAAGCTCAAAAGCAGCATACATATACAGAAATTTAAGATCAATAACTCCTCAAAATAAGATTTACAAAATCCACATCAAAAACTACTTCTGATATAGTTTAAAATGGTTTAGTCATTATCTGGAACCACTTTACAAATTACCATGCTCTTATTGGAATAAGAAAACACATATATTCTCATTTATGTTTGGGAGACAAAAGCCTTAATAATCTGTGTCCTTTTCTTTTCAGTGACTTGAACTGTATTGTATGCTTTGGCTCACAGCCCCTCTTCGACTTTCCATCCTTTTCTTCCATCCAACAGCTTTTTCCTATTGGGTAAATACTGAGCTTTCTCTTTGCTTCCTTGTTATAAGACACATACTATTGCTTTTAAGTCCCACCTGCATAAAATATGATAAAATTCTCCATCTCAATATACTTAATTATACCTTCAAACTTTTTTTTTCTTACTTGGGTAAATTTCAGGGCATGCTACTAAGTCCACTAAAACGATCAGTGTGTTAAAAAAAAAAACAAAAAAAAAACCTGGAGCCTAAGCATAGTGGTGTGTGCCTGTAGTGCCAGCTACATGGGAGACTGAAGCAGGAGAGAGACTTGAGCATGGAAGTTCTACACCAACCTGAGCAACACAGCAAGACCCTGTCTCCAAAACAAAACAAAACAAAGCAGCGACAGTTACACATGCCTATAAACCCAGTACTTCTAGACTAAAGCAGGATGATTGCTGGAAGCTCGAGACCAAACCTGGGTCAAACAAGCACCAGGCCAAACAGAGCTGTTTAGCAAGATCATGATTTCAAAGCAAATAAAATAAAAATTTTAAGGCCCAATGAACTTACCATTGTTGGGATTGAAAGCTAAATCCAAATTTTCAGTGGTGTAAGTAGCTGAGGCAACTTGCACAGAAGCAGAAGTAGGGAACACAAGTATATGAGTACAGGATGTATCTTGTGGGGTATTTAGCTGAGGCGTCTGCATATTTAGAGTAGTACTTCTTCCAAAAACAGAACCAGTTGACACAGAATCTAAAGAGAAATGCATTTTTCCTTTTTTGTAAATGCAGAATTTTATGTAACACTTAAGTTAAATGTACAATGATAATTAAATCTGACATACACTGAACATAACTAACCTGGCATGATAACAAAAGAACCTTGGGGTTCCATTGCAACCAAACAAGCACTAAGGATACTCGGAGAGTCTGCAGCAGATATGCCACACATCCTACACATGTCTTTGAGCCTTTTGCTCAGAGATTGCAAGTTTCGACGACTCAGCAAACAACTCCAATCTGTGGATATCAATAGAAAAGAACAGTACTTAAAGTTCCTGCTCTGTCATGAGATTAACTCAAGGTTACAATGAAAGAGAAATGTACAACAGCTTTTAAATTAGTGTATTTATAATATAAAGGCCATCATAAAGTTAAAACTCTTACACCTGATGGCTTACCTTCAGTATCAGTGTATTATGTGTATATATAAATATATTATATAACTATATATGATTATTGATAAAATTGTTATATATACTTATATAATATATAATAGATACTAATTATATCTATTGTATTATATATACATATACATATATATATGTGTATATGGTTCCCTGTTTAAAACAAAAACTTTTACTAACAATTCTTAGCATTTTAAGCCTTATTTTCATATGTATGAGTATTTTGCCTGCATATATGCCTGTATACCACACATGTGCAGTACATGCAGAGGCTAGAAGAGGGCATCAGATCCCCTGAAGCTTGAGTTATAGACAGCTGTGAGGCACTAGGTGAGCACTACACAGCAAACCCACATCCTCTTGAAGATGCTGAGCCTTTTAGCATTTTATTCACCACATTATTTAGTATGCTCTGAACCAAATATACATCAACATAAAGCAAAGTTATGTTATAAAAAGTTAAAAGCACAATTCACCTTTCAACTCTCCATGTCCAATCCTTCCCAGGCGACCAATCACAACTCTCCATGGTAAAGAGCTCATCTGAACAAGTCCTAAGCACCACTCCCACAGTTTCTGCAGGCCAAATCTTCTGGCAGAACCCTTTTTCCGACGGGCCCTATTGAATGAAATGGTTGTAAATAGTTCAAAAATTCTATAAGATGGCTTAAATGTGTGACAAACTGGTTTGTCAATTTTATTTTATTCTGTTTTATAGACTGACAACAGAGCTTGTATATGATATGCATGTACTTCCATTATGGGGTTACGGCCCCAATTCCTTTGTCCTTTACTTCATTTTAATGCCTCAAACCTTTATAAAAATAAATCCCAATGATACATATTTACCACTCAAAGTCCTAAGTTTTTTGATATGGAATCTCTTTATGTTTTGCGCAAGCTGGTTTTAAATTCTAATTCAAATCATTCACCCTAATATTGTAGCTTTAGTTGCAAGAAGCATAGATATATGGTATCATATTTGGGCTGAAGTTTATGGTCTGTCTTATTGTTCTTGTTTTTAATACATATTATGGTCCTGAAGAAATAGCCAATTAGTTAACATGTTTTCCTTGCAAGCATTAGGACCTGAGTTAAATCCCCTAAACCTAATAAAAGTGTAGCTTTCATTTCAAGCTGGAGAAGCAGACAGACAGACAGAGCTCAATCCCTTGACCTCACTAACCAGTCGGCCTACGCTACTTGGCAAAGTCCAGCCCAGCGTGTGTGTCCAAGAGGAGGAAGGGGAGGAAGCCCCTGAGAAATGACACTGAAGGCTGTCTGCTGACTTCCACAAGCACCCATAAACAAGTTTCTAAAACATAGTTTGATATACATTTAGCCTAACAGAATTTTTTCATTTTACCTACTAAAAGCCTAAATTTACCATAAATACTGTCAAGTCCAGCAAAAGCTTTTATTTTTAAAGTTCAACACATCAAGCTATCAGCGACTGTCACTACAGCAGCTGCTGCATGAACAATGCCATGGTGAAGAAGTGAAAAACATAATTTGTTGTTCAATTTTGGCCAACAATTTATACTAAAGCAATCTCCATTCCTTAAAAGGGAAGAATGTCTAATATAAACTACATTTCTCACACCAAACAACACTGTTGCATGTTCTAATACACCTTCCTTCAGTAGGTAGGAAAGCTTGTAACTCAAGCACTTTCCAAATGAGTAACAACAGCTAGCAATTGCTAGCATGTACTCTGCTACAAATATACAGCTTAGGTGCTGTACATACACCACTCATTTCATAGTAACAACTGATGAAGCAGGGACAACCACTCTACAGACATTCCAGACCGGTAAGCTGCTGCTCAGCTACCTGATTTCCCAAAATCACAGAACCTGTTAGAAACCAGGAAGGGGTAGTATTTGAACAGACCTAATTATATCTTAAAATAACTATTATTATTGCACTTTAATTTATTTTGTGTGGGGATACACATTCCATGGCACAGGTACAAAGATCAAAGAATAACTTTGGGAGTTGGTTCTCTTCATCATGTCGTTAACAGGGATCAAATTTATGTTGTCAGGCTTAGAGGCAAGCATCTTTACCCACTGAGCCATCTTGCCTACCAATACAATTCTTAATCTTTGTTCCATATCTACTTTGTTGGAAGGATTTATTTTATTTTATACGTGTTTTGCTGCTTACATGTATGTATGTGAACCGTATGTGTGCCTGGTGCCCAGACAGCAGAAGACTAGATTCCTTGGCACTAGAATTATAGAAGATCGTAGGCCACAATGTGGGTGCTGGGAATGGAATCCAGTTCTCTACAAGAAGAGCCAGTAATTCTAAATGCTGAGCTGTCTCTCCTACCCCCATCTCTCCCTTTTGTTTAAGGAAATAAATGGTAACCTAAGTCTGACAGTGGTGTGGTGTCTGTTCTCCTTCACAGAGAAGCTTACTGTTTCCAAATTATCTCATAACTAATGTAACCATCTCACTCAAAAATGTATTTAAAGAAAATTAGGTTTGAGCCAGGCATTGGTGTGGTGCACACCTTTAATCCAGCACTTGGGAGGCAGAGGCAAGTGGATCCCTGTGAGTTCAAGGGTAGCCTGGTCTACGTTGCGCATTCCAGGACATCCAAGGCTACACAAAGAAACCCTGTCTCAAAAAACAAACAGAAAAAATTAGATTTTCAAAAGCACCTCCAGGAGTGGTGGTGCATGCCTATAACCTGAGCAGAGGCAGAGACTGGCAGAACTCTGTGAGTTTGAGGCCAGTCTGGTCTACAAAGGGAGTTCCAAGATAGCCAGGGCAGTTATACTGGCTCTGTCCATAAAAAGAGAGAGAAGGGGAGGGAGGAAGGTTGGTTGCTGACCCTCCCCTCCCACAAGGTTATATTAAGTATATTGTTTCTCCTGTGATACTTTGTAAACAGTTATAAAGTAAAGCCTAAATAGGAAAATAATGCCTGTATTCTCCCAGATAGGGAGGTAGGTGGGTAGATCACTGTTGTAGAATTTATGCTACAAGCAGTTAAGTGTGTACTTATATTTAGGTTGTGGTTTTTTTTTTTTCTCTTTTCTTTTCTTTTCTTTTTTTTTTTTTTTTTTTTTTTTTGTTTTGTTTTGTTTTTTTAATAGCCCTGGCTATCTTGGAACTCAGTGATCTGCCTGCCTAGGCCTCCAAAATACTGAAATTAAAAGTGCACACCTCTACCCTCAGCTTAAAAGATCTACTTTTATGAGTAGAAGAGCTTTCTAAGTTTTTTTTTAAAATATTTATTTATTTTATGTATGAATACACTGTAGTTGTCTTCAGACACACTAGAAGAGGGGTTCAGATTCCATTAGAGATGGTTGTGAACCACCATGTATTTGATGGGAATTGAACTCGGGACTTCTGGAAGAGCAGTCAGTGCTCTTAACCACTGGGCCATTCCAGGGCTTTCTAAGTTAATGTTTAAATAGTTGTATTTGATTTGTATATTTTTTAATTATATGTATTGGGAGGAGGGGGTAAATGTGGACATGAGTGCAGGTGTCTATGGAAGCCAGGATGTCAAGAAACAAGTCTAGCTCTCTAGGAAGATGAACAAATACTCTTAACTGCTAGGCCCTACAGTTTCAAATTCTTTATCCAGAGTTATTGTCACAAGCGTTATAACATAAAAGTTAAAGACCTTAATCTTTTTTTATCTGTGTAACAGATTAACAAGGAGAGGGAGCATTTGTTTTTGAGAAATCATCTTACTATGTAGTCCTGGCTGGCCTCAAACTCAAGATTCACTTGTTTCTACCTACCAAGAGTTGAGATTAAAGACATGTGCCTGTCCAAAATTGTTTTCCATTATCTAAATTATACATTATAAGCAGTTACTATAAAATGTAGATAAAAGTATACCCAGAAAGAACCTCAACAATTAATATCATAATATATATAAACTTCAAATGGATATTTACTTAATATGAAACTGTGTTTGTGCATGTGGACATCTAATAACATTCTAAACTGGGATAACCATGTTTAAGGAAATAAGTACCTATTTGGAACATCGATGTTAATGATACATGTTTCTAGAAGTTCTCCATATAGATCTGTGCAAGATGCAAGAATCCACCTTTGATCATGTGATAAACAGTAGCCCACAAAAAGAACATTGTATTTCTGTCCAGCTTCTCCAAAGGTCTCTCCTAGCTCTGTTTGTTTGTCCTTCACGGGAGCCAGAATAAAAGGTGGTGTATAAAGTCGAATACACTCTGGTCTCTGTAAAATAAAACATGAAAGTACTATAGAACTATGCAACCTTAGGAAAATATTTACTATTTACCCAATTATAACTGGAAATTAGACTAAAACAAAATTTTGTTTTGGTTTTTGGAGACAGGGTTTCTCTGGGTAGCCCTGGCTGTCCTGAACTTACTCTGTATACCAGGCTGGCCTCAAACTCAGAGATCCGCCTGCCTCTGCCTCCCAGAGTGCTGGGATTAAAGGAATATATCACCATTGACCAGCCATTAAGTTTTATATAAAATTTTAAAATGTAAGTCACCTTGATAGCTTCGTTCATAGGAAACATAACACTTACATCAGGGCTTTTAAGAGCAGTTTCCATAGCTAAGCCTGGACCAAACCCAGTCAGTGTTTTCACATTGGTTGATGTTGGAAGTGGTCTCCGACACTGGGTAAACACCGAAAAAGCCAAAGATTTTAAATGCTGGGAGTAGATTTGTCTGTCGTCATGTTTCACGGGTTGTAACAGGTACTGACAAGGAACAATCTACAAAGAAAGGTGAGCATTACAAACATTAACAGAGTAACTTGCAACAGTAAGAGAAATCCCTTCAGACAAACCTGAGCAACATCTAGTGGAGAGATACTGGTTTCTATCACACAGTGTTTTTAATTTGTATGGTATGTGCATGAGTGCCTATATATACATACATATAAATATACATTATTACCTAGAGAGATCATGGGATCCACTAGGATCAGAGCTATGGACAGCCCTCAGATGCCTTCTGAGTGCTAGCAAGCATGAATACAAGTCTTCTGAGAAGCAGGCAGTGATAATGGCTCTAACTACTAAGCCATCTCACCTGCCTGCCGCTGTTATAATTTATACATATATATGGGTCCTAAACTAAAGCACCACCTCGAAATCTAAAATTTCTGTACATACAATTATACTAATTAAATATAGTTCTCCGGGGCCTATTATAATCTACGAATTAAAGAAATCAAACTTTCTCTAACTTTCTTGTACTTTTACTGTGAACCTGCCTCAATTAAAATTAACACATAGAATACAGGCATTATTTTTCTATTTAGGCTCTACTTTATAACTATGCTTACAAGGAGAAACAATATACTCAATATAATCTTTGGGAGGAGTTAAGGGGTTAACAAATAAATAAATGCCTTATTACATATCTCAGGCTAGCCTAGAAGTATATACTGATGCTGGCCTGCAACTTCTGATCCTACTGCCTAAGCGTCATAGAATTAGAAACACACCATCTACAGCCAACATAACTGTATTTCTCATGACTGTAAAATGATAATCAAGTTTTTTTTTTTTAAAGATTTACGTGTGTGTGTGTATCTGTTTCTATGTGGGTATTCCATGTATATGACAGTACCCATAGAACAGATCCCCTGTTGCTGATATTACAGATAGCTGTGAGACACCAGATGTGAGTAGAAAGAACTAAACTTGGATCCTCTGGAAGAGCAGCATGCACTTCACTGCTAAGCCATCTAATCAGCCCCAAGAACTATAAAGTTTATCTTTTATAAACTCTCTTAAAATTCCTATTTTAATATTATTATATAAATCAATACAACCTGTATTTTAACAAAATTATTTTGAATACAGAAAAACAACTGTGAAACTCTGAAACATCAAATCCTTACCTGTACAGAAACAGTACTCTTGATATGAGGAGGAAGAGTCTGGACCATTTCCAAGAAGCATCGAAGGAGCCCCAAAGTCCAAACATTAGAAGAGTTAGTGCTCTCGTCTTTATTTTCGTATGTAAAAGGATCAATTATATAAACAACAATTGCAGGTGGATAAGTAATTGCATGTGAATCACCATCTGTGGGAATCCCCACTTTATCCCGATCCATTGTGCTAAGAATTGAGGTAGAAACAGAACAAAGTTGTATTATGTCTGTCTGATACAGCACCAAAGCAAATCCTTACATCCCTCTTTTATTGGTGCAGGGCATCAGAAAACCTCTCTGATAATCAGGATACTTACATTTCACACCATATGAAATCCCTTCAAATAAGAGGCTTTTGAGCTTTTAAAAGTAAGAATAGACTTCTCAAACAGCTTAACAGTAGGAGACGAAAGGTCTCTCTAGCAGGCATCTCAGGAACTGGCCACGCTCACAGGAACTGGCCATGCTCATGAGCCTGCCTAGAAACAGAGCTAGTCCAGAAAGAAGCCAGGTTTTTCTGTTCAGGTAATAGTTTACTTTTACCCATATTTATGAGTGTAACTCTGGGAACAACTGCATTCTAAGTAGCTGAGAAACAATGAGCATCAGACTGTCTGAACCATAAAATAAGGGAATTTCCCCAGCACTCTTATATAAAAACAATGAGATCCATTACCATTAATGCAACTGCTGGGCATCGTGCAGTACTGCTTCCATACTGCAGACATGACAACAACGCTAACAGAAGTTAGAACTCTCCTTATAACACAGTGAGTAAAAGCCGAAATTCAGTATTGTTAAGAATCTAAGGCCTCCAAATCAGAGCTAAAAACACAGCACAGTGAGAGGCTGCTTTGCCTAGCATGCGCAAGCTCCAGGGTGAGTTTCTAGCACGCACACGCACACACACACAGGAAGGCTCCAAAGTGATTTCTCAACCATTTGTATAGTATGCATAAACAATTACATCTGCTTATAACACAGCCAAACTCAATCATAGGAATATCTGGAGTTGAATAGAGTTTTTAAGATCTAAACACCAACCCTGTGATTCTATGATGAAAATTTTAAAAACAATCTTTATTATAACTTTATACATAAGATAATTAACATGATTAAACTAAATTCCACAGTAAGAACGAGAAGTACTTTATACTTATTACAACTGTTTACTTAGATAGAAACCATAGATTCTGTATTTCCACAAACTTATTCATTCATTGTCCATAAGGTTTCAAGCATGCTAATAAACACATATGCTATGTACTACTTAACTATCTTTCAACCCTAAGTATCCTAATATTTAACGGTACCTTTCAGACACATCAGGATGTGGCTGAGTGGGAAGAGAAGCCGACTCCCCTGATATTCCTGCTGCCTGCAGAGATGATGATGGCTGTCCTCCTAGCTGGCCACTCTGAACCGTACTTGCTTGTGCAGACATGGATCCTGTACCACTAGTGCTCATACTGCCAAAGGGTGGAAATGAAGGCAGTTTATTTGATGATACTCCACTACTCATACTGGAAGATGATGAAGATGAAGTTGTGGTCAAAGTTGAATTAGCTGTGGCAACTGAAGTAGATATGGCAACACCTGAAGTCATTGTCATAGTGCTACTTGCCGCAGATGCTAAGGTGGCAGATGGAGCATTAGCGTTTCCAGTATTTGTCATCTGAGGTGCAGTAACCAAAGACTGATTTGGAGGGGCAACTAAATTTGGCTGGGAGAGCAGAGAGCTGTCCAACGGCTGAGAAGCAAGATATGGACCTAAAGAACAAAAACGGGTATTTAATTCTTGATTTCACTGACTTATTTTTATTCTATTGTAGAAATAACAATGTAGCTGATACTTTTATGGCAATTATCTTCTCTTAACTGCTTTACTAACAGTGCAGCATGAACTAACTTTCTATTCCCTCCCAGAAAAAAGGTTTAAAATTTAACTATAAAAATAAACCCATATCTTCATTCAAATTTCAAATAGTAAGAAAATTCTATTTCCTGGGCAAAATTAAATGTAAACAAAAGCTGACAAGATGGCTCAGTGATTAAATTGATTCCCAGATACTACAAAGGAGGAAAGAGGAAAGAAAACTACCTTGCCAAGTAGTCCTGATTTTCACTGGTTCACAATGGCATAAATCCCAACACAAGTAATAAGTGTAAGAAAAAATTTGAATACATCAACAAATGTGTATCAGTATGTAGCAATTTTTCATCAAACCACTACAACCATTGCTAAATCACAAGTTGAAGAAATACTGTCTAGATTATAGTCAATTAAAATACGAAATGGAGGGATATTACCACGAGGCTCAATTTTCAGGAATGTCTAATTAGGTTCAGTAATTGGCATTGTATCTCTCTTGATTAAGTGTAAAGGAAGTCCGCTGATATTAATTTACGAGTATAACAGAAAGATTTAAATAACAGCCACACTCTAAGCTACAGTGAGACTTTTTTTGGTGTTGCAGAAGGTTACTTAGAAATTATTTGTATGTAAATTATTAACAAATCAAAAACAAATGATTTTAATGACAGGATTTTACTATGTGTGTAGCCCTGTTGTCCTGGAACTTGCTCTGTAGGCCACACTGGCCTAAAACTCAGAGATCCTGACTGCCTCCGGAGTGCTGGGATCACTGGCAAGAAACATCAGACTCCACAGAAGCAGCAGGGAATATTTTGGAGCCAATGATGACTACTTGATAGCATGTCCATATACAGAGCTAGCAGACTGTCTATGGACAGACAGTGCATACTTAAGTCTGAAACCACAGCCTTTGCCACATCTACTCAGTTCTGACTTTGCAGGACAAAAGCAGGCAGAGACAAGTGTTTGAAAACATGGAGATGGCCACATGACACAAAGATTTTATTTACAAAATCAGATGGTGAACCAACCCTGCTCACACTGCCCTTGTAGGATGAATACAAATTTAATACCTAAATCATATCTGCAGACTTGTGCATACAGCTTCAATTTAGAAAATGCTTCATTGTTACCATCAGCTGCCTGAGAAAACCATTCTGTTACAAACTTTTCTGAAAGTTTCTTTGATGCAGTAGCTCCCACTTTCATGATCCCATCCGTCAACAGTCGAGAAATAGGTCTGTGTTGGCCCAATCGACAGGACTAAAATATATATACAAAAGGCAGAATCGGTGAATTTATTGCACTATTTGGATACAGATTATAAAATCCAAGCCCTTGACCCATTTAAAACAAGCCTATCACTTATAATCACAACAACTGAGTTGAAACAGCATGGTTGTTTTTCTTTACAAATTTCCAGCTGCCTTTTTTTTTGACATAGGGTCTCAGGTAACACAAGCCATCCTCAAACTTGTTATGTAGCGGAAGGATGAATCTCTGATCCTCCTGCCTCTACCTCTCAAATGTTAGGATTACAAACATATACCACCACCCCTGGTAATACATTTTTTTCCAAGACATAGTTTCCAGGCTGGTTTGGAGACTCTCCTGTTTCAGCTACCCAAATACATATGAGTTACAGGTATGCACCACCACACAAAACATACCAAAGTTTACTTTAAATGGAACATATTTAAGCCCTTGATATATCCCTCTAATACTATGTTTTTCACTGTGACCCATGGAACACATACCTAACAAAGACTAGCAAAAATGTAGCAAGAATATAATTCATTACTAAGACAACTGTCAACATCAGCATTCTTCATCAACCAGTAGAATCTCCCAATACATTTTAAACATGAAAGTATAAATTATAAAATACCTACCTCATATATTGCAGTGAGATCTCTAAAAAAGCTTCTGGCTCCATTTAACAAAGCTTCATTCTCTGGACAGAGTACAACATAGGCTATATCTCTTTGAGATCCATAAGGTTCCAGCATAAGTTTCTCCCAGTAAGGGAGAGCAAATGGAGAAAGCACCAGAAAATCATAATCATAACCCAACAAAAACGTGGGGATCGGCAGTGGTTCCGGAGATTCATCAGTTCCTGAGTAATAAAGAAGGCAATCATGAAGACACCAACTCATGCCATCCTCTTTATTTCCAAAATTAATAAGGAAAATACTAAAGACAGAAACATGAAAATCAAGCAATGACATATTTTCAGAATTAAAAATATCCTTAAGTGGTCACTTTAAAATATTTACTGCTCTGCCGGGTGGTGGTGGCCCATGCCTTTAATCCTAGCACTTGGGAGGCAGAGGCAGGCGGATTTCTGAGTTCGAGGCCAGCCTGGTCTACAGAGTGAGCTCCAAGACAGCCAGGGCTATACAGAGAAACCCTGCCTCAGAAAAAAAATAAATAATATTTACTGCTCTTTTACTTGAGATGGGTTTTTGTTCGATAGCCCAGTCTGGTCTTGAACTTGTAACAGTCCTCCTTTTCTCAGCTGTTAAATGCTTGAATTATAGGCATTAAGTTACCAAACCTGGCATGAACTGATTTAATTTAATAGTAAACATTTATAATTGATATCATAGAGTTATTTACCATGAAAAAGTCTGTGAGAAAATCATCAGATATACTATACATTATACAGAAATCAACAATACTATATATTTTACTTAAAACTGAATCAAAAAGGTAGGTATCAGGTTAAATGTTCTTACCACAATATATTATTAGGGAAAAAAAAAAGGACAAATTACCTTATTTTAAAATGAGTAAAGCACATGAACAAAGACAAAAACAGGTGTTTGATCTCTTAAAAGAAAGTAACCCGAACACTAAGAAATAACTGCAGCACTACATTCTAGGTACTGTCCTATACTGATTTTCACAAACACCATATATTGGC
Source organism: Mastomys coucha (assembly GCF_008632895.1). Taxonomy (NCBI): domain Eukaryota; kingdom Metazoa; phylum Chordata; class Mammalia; order Rodentia; family Muridae; genus Mastomys; species Mastomys coucha. Next base: position 82,085,868 of record NW_022196911.1, read on the forward strand.
AGACACTGTTGTTAAACTCATTTTAAACATAAGAAACGGGATCGGAAAAGGTAGACAACTTATCCAGCATCATAAAAGAAGCCACTGTAGGGATCTGAACGCAGGAAACCCACTCTCAGCCTAATAATCTACTGGAAAGTCTGAGGTAGCAAATATTTATCTGATTAAGTTTAAATTGATACTGCTGAGTATAATTCAGCAATATAAATTTTAAACTACACACATGACTTAAGCCAAGCATAAACAAATCACTGAAAATAGCTGGAACAATGGAATATGGATAGAATGATGGATAATGATGGAAATACTTTTTATATCTATAGATAATATATTGGTAAAATACATACAAAAATTATCTTCAAAATCGGGTGCTGAAATAAATCTGTTTTGGTTTTGAGAAAAATGTAAAGTTTATACTAAAAATATCAATAATTTGAACTTCTCATAGACTATCAATTTTTATGACATTTAAATCATTCAGCCATTAATAAAACAGAATAATACAAGGAATCTACTACTGTGTGCAATGAATCCTGAAGCCCCAGGGAACGCTAATGCTAACAGCTATCACTCCAGAGCTTGGAGTACGGTTTGGTAGGTGCCTACGGTTTGGTAGGTGCCTACTGTGTGTGAGGCTCTGGTTCAATCCCAACAGTCTACAAAACACAACCAGCTTCCAAACACACTGAAGAGCTACTGCAGAGACAGTGTTTCAGCCATCTGAGAGTCTCCTCCTTATAGGTGAACACAAGACAACATACACCAACTAAGTGTTCATTGACTGCTTTTGTCATACCTGCAAATTTCTATTTTTGTCCAAACTTTTTATGTGGAAAATCTTATGTTTTTAAAAAAGTACTAGTCTCTTATTGACCGAAGTCTTTCATCTCACTCAATTTAGAACTGAAGTTATTTGGAGTTTTACAAAACTCATCACCCTTCCTTCAGATAAATCATACTGGATGTCAAGCATGTACAGATAGTGCAGCTACTCATGCTTATGTGAGATTAAAGAACCCAGGAAAACTACATGCTACAAATGTAGAAAGGTGGGTTAGAATTAGAACTGGATCATAGTACACTAAAATATTTAAGAACTAAAATGTGCTTATTCAAGTTGGGCACATACCTGAGAACAGACATAAACCAGTCATTATCTAGTACAATACACAACTTACCATAAGAGCCTCGGCCAGCCATTTTATGAAATTGTTGCCATGTGAGAGGACCTTGAACCCCCCAAGGCCTCACTGTTCTTTTTTTCTGAATAGCATCTTGAAGAACTGGCTGAAGAGAAAGGAGCATCCGAAGTATATCCTGTGAACACTGCACACTCGCATCTACAATCATTAAAAAAGTGAGTAGGAATTGCTTTTTAGTGACACAGACTTTAGAGTTAGACAGAAATACACCTGAAATATTTTAACTGTTCATTATAAATCTAAGTATCTGCATACACAGAAAACTATATAAAACCTTTCAGAAGTCAGATGTAGTAGTACATATATATAATCCCTGAATTCAGACAGACAGACTAAGAGAAAAAGGAAAGGGAGGGCTGGTGGGCAGGCAGAGGAAGATGGGATCTCTGCCAGCCTGATCTACAGAGCGAAATCCACCTGTATCTGCCTCTGCCTCCCAAATGCTGGGGTTGAAGGCATGCACCACTGATGCCTGGCTGTGAAAATATTTTCAAACCACAAACCAATAAAAGATTTTCATCCATGGTGCATAAAAAACTCTTACAGATCAATAATTTAAAAAACAAGAATGAAATACGAGTTTAAAAAACGAAAAAGTCAAATTTCAAAACTGGTGAAGCTGAAGGCTCACCAGGTGCCGAGGCGGGACTGTGGGATGAGATGCTTCTTCTTTACACTCAACACTTCGGTCCCATTCCCCAGTAAAGCAAAGGATCTTAAGAAGCATTTCTCCTAAGATACACAAATGGTATCTATGAAATGACACTGAACATCACTCATCATTAGGGGAATTCAAAGCCAAACCGCAAGAAACTACTTCATAACCACCAGGATGTCTTCAATAAAAACTAGATTACAAGTATTGGTGTGGTTTTGGAGAAAGTGGAACCATCCAATGTTAAAATTTAAAAGTAGTGAGATGTTTTGAGTAGTATTAGTTCCATGACCCAGTAAATCTAAGAATGATGGAAACAAGAGCATACATAAAATCATACACACATCTTCACAGAAGCCAAAGTGCATTCAATTCAAGTGTCCAATTTGAAGATTTTGAAAAAGGTTTACCACTAAATAACAATAGAATACTGTGTCATTAAAGTACATGCTTAAGAACTCTGAAAACAATGTGAACAGAAGGGGAAAAAAGTCAGGGACTGAAGACAGGGCTCACAAATTAAGAGCACTGACTTCTTTTCCAGAAAACCCAGGTTCTATTCCCAGCACCCACATGGCAGCTGACAACTGTAAGTCCAGCTCCAGAGGTCTCAACACCCTCACATAGACATATATGAGGGCAAAACACCAATGAACATAAAATAAAAATAAACTAAAAAAAAAATTTTAGGGGAGTCACAGAAGCCCAGATATTGTACTATTCAATTTATATATAATGCGCCAAAATTCCCATCTATACAGACAGAACCCTAACTAGGCAAATTAATGGTTGCTTACAGCTACAAGAAAAGGATGGGTAAAAATAGCAAATAACTACTAAGTATGGGTTATTACTTTTGGAGTGACACAAATGTTCCAAAATTGTTTCACAATTGGTTACAACTGTAAATACTACATTTTTTACTGTATATTTTATATAGATGAATCATATACTATATTTATAAAAGTTTTTCTTACGGGATCAGGAGGTGCTCGGACAGTGAAAATGGGAAAATTAAGAGCAATTTTTTTATCTTGAACAATAAGTTGCCACTTAAATATACAAACTATTTTATAGATTTTTTTTCTCCCTCCTGCAATAATAAGGATTAAACCCAGGACAACATATGTCAGTCAAGTGCTCTGCCACAGAGATGTATTCTCAACTACTTCATAGACTTTTAAATTAATTTGAGTAAATATTCATATTCAACTATTCTCAGTGTTGGAACTTGTATGAGGTGTACTTAAGGGATAAGAGATCGATCAATAAATTCTATTGCATGCATAAGAAAGAAATAAGCAAATACTATGAAAAATGCAGAACATAACATCTAACAAGAGTTAAAGGAGACAAGATAGAACCCAAGTTAAACATGAGGGAGGAAGGTGTCCAAGGCAGACAGCACAACCCACGGGCCCTGATGAACAGGTCCTAATTTTGTACATATATATATATCATATATATATATATATGATATATATATATACTCACAATGTTATACTGTAATCAGAGTATAATGTGTACCAACTAAAACTTAAGTATTTATCTGGCAAAGAGGTAATCCCAATAAACTAATAATACAGAGCTCCCCAGAAGCTATTTGCGGCTGTTGGAGTGAGTAACCCTATGTGCCAGGTGCTCGCTGAATGCTTTATTTTAACTGGCTCTTCCCCGCAGTATAATGAATTAGATGAATCTTGATATTGTCATAAGTAATAATGAGCCCATGAGTGGTCCTCTTGCTTTATTTCACATTACTTTTAATATCATGATGAAAATAATTATGAGTTATGATCTCATTGCCAAAAAACTGTTTTTGTTGAGACAGAATTTCACTATAAAGTACTAGCTGTCCTGAAACTCAGAGATCACCTGTCTCTGCCTCCTGAGGGCTGGGATTGAAAACATGCACCACCAATTCAAAGTTCTACACTTCCTCACAGCCTATCAAACACCTCCTTCTGTTCTATCCCTACACCTTTTCTTACATGGGTAAATCTCAAGAAATAACCAGCACCCTGAGTTTTATGTGCAAATGAACAACACATTTACTTTTGCTTATTTCAGAACTGCATTAAAGCATTAAAGGTAACCCTTCAGCTGGGGTGGTGAGATGCTCCACTGGGTAAAGGCACCTGCAGCTAAGCCTAAAGACTTCACTGAATGGAAAGATGAGCAACTCCTGCAAGCATCCTCTGCTTCAACATGTAACATGGCATGTGTGTGTGCATATCCGCACACACAGAAAATACACACAACGTAAAAAAGAAAAAGAAAAACATACCTGTTACTATAGTCTTTAGAATTACTCTGACCTCACCCTCAAACTACTATTGCTATAATTAATCTATAATTCATCTATTATATGTGATCAAATTCACATAATTTTCTCCAATTTCAGGGCTTGTTAATATTTTGTCTATATTACAGTAATTAATAATAGGAATTTTCTATCAATAAGAATTTAGATTATCTTTTACTTCTGATTATAATTTTAGTTATCTTAGTGGCTAAGAAAAATTAAAATGTAGACTATCTCCATAGCTCCCACAAATACCAAATACAAAGCCCACTATCTGAAAATGGCTGAATTGGTAAGTTATAAAAGGACTTGCCGGGTGGTGGTGGCACATGCCTTTAACCCCAGCACTCAGGGAGCAGAGGCAGGTGGATTTCTGAGTTCGAGGTCAGCCTGGTCTACAGAATGAATTCCAGGACAGCCAGGACTACACAGAGAAACCCTGTCTAGGAAAAAAAAAAAAAAAAAGGACTACATAAGATGTATTATGTTTACATGAATGAACATTAAATCAAGTCAAATGCTAGCTTTATTTCATTAGTACAATAAAGTGAGTTGAGGGTATAGTTCAGTTATAAATTACTGGTCTAGCATACACAAGATCCTGGGTGTGGAGGGATTTTAATCCAGCAACATGGCTGGCTTCTCTGACTGGAATAGAGACAAACCCTTAGTACACATCTTTAATGAAGGTAAAGTTAGTTTGTAGATGAAAGCACACGTTTGAAAGTGATGACTGAGTGGCAGACAAAGTGATGAATCAGAGAACGGTTTGACAGAATAGGATATGCTCAACTCTCACAAGAAGAGAGAGGGAAGGAAGCTACTTGAGGAAGCAGTTCAGAGAGAGAGAGGGAAAAAGGAGGCAATTTTACCAGGAGGGTTTTACAGAGACAGGTTGAAGAGAGAACAAGCTCGACATGGATGAAGACAGAAAAAGTCCAAGAACAAAAAGGAACCAGAAGAACATATTGCCAATGTTAGTTTGAGGACAAGCAGAGCAATTCAGAGACTGAGGGAGAAGTCAAATTGAATCAGTCAGCTTGGAGAGGAGTTTAAGCCAGAACAGCTGAGTTGAACTAGCAAGTCACAGCTCACAAAGAGAACTAGAAAGGATTTACTCAGCAGTAAGTCTCAGAGGCTGAAAACGTTCTAGGCCTAAATAAGACTGTACAGAGACTAGAAGCATCTAGAATTTGGCCTAGGTTAGTAGACAGAGGCAGGAAGCTTCAGAGACTACACTTACGTCAGGAGAATAAAAGTTACTTTTACACTTGGGTTCAACACACACACACACTACAGATAAAGAAATAAAGATATTACTTTTTCAAAGACATCATTAGTAATGACAAAACTGATTCTTATCTCCAGAGTTTGCTTTAGAAGATCACAGAGAATCTGCAAATGTGCATTTCTAACAAAGTGGTATTGTGTGAAGCCGCTAGTGTGTGAACTAAGACACCAACATCAAACAACCCTGTCACGGTCTCCTACTGCTCTCACCCACAACTACAAAAGAAATCACTAAGAATGGTCACTTTCACTCTTCTTGTCCAAATAAATACCATATTCTTGTTGCAATGGACATGTTGCTATATAAAGGTCTATCTACACTTCTATTTGGAATGTATTCTGTTACCCTTCACTTATTTAATGACTTTGCTCCTACAATGGTACCTTTTATTCCATGGTAATTCTTCCCATGGAAGAAGGTTAGCCTGGAGAGAGGGAGTGAGTTACCAGTTAGGAAGATTATGTTCTAGAGGTCTGCATAGTAACATGATGAGCACAGCTAATATTACTGTATTCTATATTTTAAAATTGCTAAAAGATTTTAAGTGTCACTACAAAAAGTGATAGATAAGCTATCATATATTCATATAGCAAAATACCACTTACTCAATTATATGAAATTATTGTCAATTTAAATTTTTTAACCTTTCCATATACAAATGTGTATGTGTATGTGTGTATATATGTATATATACAATTATTATATGTTAACCCTAACATAAAACTCTATTTATACCAATGTCTCCCAAATTTCAATTTTGTTTCTCACTTTCTCACACTCATTCTAATCAGGTTGACCAGAACTGATTATCTAGGTCACATCCAGTGGTCCTGTCACACTGTACCTTTATGAAGACATTATTTGTACATATAATCACTCTCCTTCAAATATTCCCATATATGAGCAATCACCTCCTTGCTCCTTCTCAGACTCCTTCCTGATCCTCTTTCCCCAAAACTGCCCATCCAGCTCCAGCCTTTGAAAAGAAAGGGCCTCATATATTCCAGGGTGGCCATGAACTCACTATGTAGCCAAAGATCATCTTGAATTTATGATTCTTTCCTACATTTTCCCAGTGCTGGTATCACAGATGTGCACCACACCTGGCTTTCTACAGTATTTAATACTGATAACCTACATACAAAAGATGTTTCACTTCCAGAGCCATCAATCTTCTGAATTTTAACCTCCAAATGTACGCCTGTATTTCTCTGCAGTAGTATCAGCATTCCGTGCTTAAAGCTTCATCTTTTCTTAAGTGGATCAGCACACTCTGTAGGTCTACATCTCCATCTATTCTAGAACCTATTACTACTATTTCTATGGCTTCCAGTCTTTTCCAAGCTGCCACTTTCACTGACTGACTATATTCTACTGAAAGTTACTGCTTCTACTCTCAGGTTCCCTCACTTCCTAACCCAGTGATTTTTTTTTTTTTTTTAAAGCTAAAAAGATGGAGTGGTGTCGCTTTCCAATTAAGAATCATTCCCAAGCATTTCAAATAAATGCTAAAGTCATGGCCTAAAAACCCACACCCAGAACCAGGGTAAGAGTACCTGCTGTCAAGCCTTGCAACCTGAGTTCAATACTTGAGCCAACATGATACGAAAAAAGAACCAACTCCTTCCAAATATCCTCTGACTTCAACATTTTCCACAGTACACATGTGCACCCAAACATGGAAGTGCTCACACATAATTTAAGTAAGTGTTTGGGACACCTCTTACACTTCACTGTGTATCAGTCTGACCATCACTCAACATACTTAACACTACCTATGTTTCTAAAACTTACCAAGAGAACTCTGTCCTCAAGGACTTGAAACCACATTGTCTACTAACATTCTCCCCCCCAGTTAACTAGTCTGCTCACTTTTCCCACTTCAAGTAGGCCTCTCTATAAATGTTCCTCCCTCCTCACTAACATCTCTGACCATATTTCTAAAACAGCACATAAGGTTCCTCCCATGCAAACATGCTTTTTGCCCAGCTTTCTCTTCCAGTACTTGTAACTACTACGTAATGCAAGTATGTACTTTCTGTTGTTGTTGTTATGTAACTGTCTCCTCCATTAAATCATAGGCTCAAAAGGACAGGGATTCTCACCTAGGCAGTCAGTACCCTGTGAATGAAAAACCCAATCCACAGGGGGTGGGGCCTACAATATTGATGCTGTATCTGAACTCCATACACACATGCAATCACATGCACCCACACGCACAAGGAAAAACAAACAAAACAATCAAATAAAAATTCAAAACCAGGGGGCTGGTGAGATGGCTCAGCAGGTAAGAGCACTGACTGCTCTTCTGAAGGTCCTGAGTTCGGATCCCAGCAACCACATGGTGGCTCATAACCACCCGTAATGAGATCTGACACCCTCTTCTGGTGCATCTGAAGACAGTTACAGTGAATTGGGCCAGAGCAACAGGGCTAGAGAGGTCCTGAGTTCAATTCCCAACAGCCACACACATGATAGCTCACAGCCATCTGTACAACTACAGTGTACTCATACACATTAAATATATCTTAAAAAAAATAAAGGTAGGGGATCTCTTGAACATTAAATATCCATATGTAAGAGTTATTAAAAAAAAAATCAAAACCAAAGGCTGCTGTGACTGTTCAACAGTGAGCACAATTACTGAGCATAAACAAGGTGCTCTGTGAGTATTTAATGAGATAGCCCAGGCATAGCTTGATAGCGGAGTGCAAGTACCTCAAAAGACAAATTAGATGACTGCAAGAAGCAATCACTAATTTTCTGCCTACTAACATGCAACATGCCTTTTACATTTCTATGTAAGTATATAATTAAAGATGTACAATAACAAAACAGCTAATAAGTCTCACTTTAGGTAACAGTCTTGTTTGTTTTTCTGAGACAGGGTCTCATACAGTCTTGGCTATCCTGATACTCCATATGTAGACTTCCAACTCAGAGAGATCTGCCTGCCTCTGCTGAGATTCAAGGGATAAGCCACCACACCCAGCATGTAGCTGTCTTTAACTGAGGGTTAAGCCCAAACTTCAGCATTTCTATCTGGCCTACATGCTTCTGATAAATTACCCACCCCACCCACCCCACCCCACCCCGGAAAAAAAAGCCAATGTCAAATTCCTGAAAAAAACGATTCCTTTCACAAACTTACCATTTTGCTTGGCCCACGGGTGTAAGCATGAGCTTCTGACAAGTGCTTCATCAACTTTTCCTCCTGACATATTATCCATGAACTGACGCCCATGCTCTAATGCGAGACAGCAGTCACTACAACAATCCCGCTCCTCAACACGCACCCAATTGTTACTTATACCCACTTTGGGAAAAGGATCTTGGTCTGCTGCTCCAAAGGGTGAAAATAAATTAGTGCATTGATCTTGTAGCAGTAATATTAACTCATCAGGCACCTTTTCAGATTCCTTTAGGCTTCCACTAACAGTGTCCACAGAGGAAGCCCTGAGAGCTTCAAAACGTTTTTCTGCTTCTTTCCCACAGTCTGTGTTACGTCCTATGATGTCAAGTTCATCTTCAAGAAATAATCCTGAATTATTTCCAAATTTTCGGTTCATGACAGCACTGAAGCCACAGGTACACCGATACTGTGCTTCTTGAGTTGGGTCTGGAATGTAAACTCCAACATCGGCACCCTTGATATTCATGTTGCAGACACAAATACAGCAACTATCAAAATTACAGTCTTTAAACAAATTCATTACTGATTCTGAAAGGATGAGGTTTACATAAAGACTGTGGGCTTCAGGGATGGAAGGAACAGTTGCAGGTTCAACAGAATTGAGGGGTCTGCATGTAGATGGGGTGGAAGCTGGTGAATACAAGTCTGAATTCTCATACTTGACTGAACCTTGAGCACTAGCAGGCCCACCAGCCCCACGAGGAGTCCTTGGAGTCCTTGGAGTCCTTGGAGTTGGAAACCTAGGGGTGGATGGGGAAGGAAGAATTCCTGCGCCACCATTACTAGGAGGTGCACTGCTCGGAGGCATCCCAAAGGAAGCATGGGTTTGTGGTGTGTAGGCAGGGCCGTAGTCTTGATCCAAATTACTGCCATCACTGTTGTCACCAGGGTAAAAAGAGGAACAAATGCATAAAAGAACGCCTTAATATATAGAATACAAAAAAGCATCCTCCATATGCTTCTAAGCAACACTGAAAATTTCCATATGGTAATCATTACAAGATTACAGGGATTAAGACTTATTTCAGGTTTACTGTGTTCACTATGGGGATTCTTATGAGCTAACTAGAATCAAAATATAATAAGTAATTAGATTCAAGATTATAAAATGAACAGTAACTAGAACTATGGCATGATGTTTAAAATATTTGTTGCATTTTGGTGGGACATAGGTTCAAAGATTTGGTTCCCAGGACCCATATCAGGAAGCTCACAACTGCCTATTAACTCCAATTCCAAGGTGTCTGATGTCCTCTGGTCTCTGTGGGTACCTACATACATGTGGTGCACATGAAGTCATGTAAGGATACACACAAAGCTTTAAGACTAAAAAAAGCATAAATTATCCACATCTAGACAACCATGTTTAATATCTATGAATTTCTAATGCTACAAATATCCATATTTCATTGACTCTAATTGCTGACAGTAAAAAATAAGTTCTGATTTATGGGATGCTTATGTGTTAAAAAGTGGCAATAGTAAGTGTCTTGCTTTGGTCCCCCCCCCAACCCCACCACCCAGGACAGGGTTTCTCTATGTAGCACACCCTGGCTGCCCTGGAACTCACTCTGTAGACAACACTGTCCTTAAATTTGATCATCTGCTTCTGCCTCCAGAGTGCTGGGACTAAAGCCATGCACCACCACCGCCCAGCTGGCAATAGTAATTTTAAAAATGTAACTGGTAATAAAATGCAAAATTTTATGTTACAATGTAAAGTAACTGTAAAAAGTATAAAAATGAGAATGATTTGAAATTACAGACTAAAAGAAAAGATACTTTTAAAATCAAAATATGGTCTATGGTTTCAAATAATTAATCCATCTCTACTATCATGATAAACAAGAATCATTTTATTTATTTACTTAGGCTTTCCAAAAGGAATGTTCTTTTTCCAGCATACAACGTACTTCAAGAAAAACAAAATCTGAGCTGCTGAGATGGCTCAATGGGTAAAAGTACTTGCTGTGTAACCTGAAGACGTTGAGTTCAAACCCCAGATCCCATGTGAAAAAGCTGAGCATGACTAACTAAAGAAGCTATAACCCAGCTCTTGGAAGCCAAAGATGGGCATACTGCAGGAGGGTGCTGGCCAGTCTGCTTAGACAAGACACCAAGTTTCAGGTCCAATGAGAAACTGTGTCTCAACTGAGTAAAGGGGCAATACATGTGGCTCGTAGGCATGCATATTCTCCAATGCCACCCCATGCAAGCATTCAGTATTATAATAACATCATCATCAATCATACCCCTCTTTGATGAATGGCATTGAAGGGCCTGAAGGAAGCAAGTCCAATTTTCCAACAGTCCAGCTCTGCCGGTAAACACACTCTTCTGGCAATTTGATAGGAGGCAGACAATGGCTTGGTAGAGTTTTTAAAGGTGCAAACATGGAACATCCTACTAGAACTTGACAATTTTCAGGCTTATAGACATAAGAAAAATCCTACAATATAAAGAACGTGGACTTTCAGTGCCATATATTCAAGGGACAAAAACAAAGAAACAGAATCAAAGCAACTGTCTTCTTTAGCCTGCTCTTTAAATGGACAAAACTATAAATATTTTCTGTTTCTATTCTTGAATGCATTTTATGTAGTGTTCCCACAATTCCCTCCTTATATTTATTAGCCACAAAACTAAAGTCAACTGTGAAAAGATTCTTGAATACAGCAATTAATCCTATAAGAAAACACAGGGAGGAAATGACTTTTCTAGAAAAATACTTACTTTAATTTCAGATGGTTTGGGGCTACAGAATCCTTCCTCAACCTCGATTCTGAACTGTGTTCCTGCACTAGAGCTATTTCCTTCCAGGACAGTTCCTCCAGGTGCTGTGTCCACACTACAGTATTCTTTGTTATTCATATTCATCGGAGAGAAACCCATAATGTGCTGTTCTAGTGACGGTGGCGTGGGGTACATTTTATGAAGGTCTGCAGTGCCTGTGTGTAATACAACATACATGTTAACAAACTAAAAGAGGCGAGTCTGTGTGTAAAGTGAAGGGACTTGTCGGGAGTAAGCCAGAGCTCAGCTCTGGGACGCTTACTTATGCAAGATAACGGATCCAGATTGCCTGTCTTTGATTCTTTGGAGCTGGCTTTATCATCTGATCCACTTGCTGATTTTTTAGATCCAGGCTATGGGGGAAAAAAACATATTAATCTGAATGCCAAAGTGATCACACAGTATTAATCATTTACATGTAAGTTAAAGGATAAATACTGATCATCAAAAATGGTTTTCTGAATCTATGACAGAGTCAAATATCGTACTAGATAGTTTACAGGTAGATTCATCACTGACATGTATTTGGTAAGTCTCGAAATTAACAGAGAAAAGGGCATCCTCAAGAAAATAACCAAGAACATAAAACCAAATAAAAGGCAAGAAATGTAAAATCAACACCAGAATTCTTTTTTAGCAAAAGATACTCAAAGAATCTGTCCCTTAATTTAAAAGATATTAAGATTTCTTATATAACTAATAACTCCTCTTAATTTTTCTTTAATTTTCACCTTCTTGTCAAAATATTTTTATAGATCTAATACTGAGCATAAGTTCAGGGAGGATTCCTAACAAACCAAGTTTTAGCATCTCTCACCACCAGCAACATTTTTTGTGGGTTTGATTGTTTGTTTTTTTGAGATAGGTAGGGCCTCATGTAACCTAAGTAGGTTTCTCATTTTTATGTAGACTTAGCTGAGTTTGAACTGCCAACTCTTCGGCCTCCCAAGAATGGAGTTTAAAAGCATGTACAACCACATACAGCTCTTACCAATGTTAAGACTGAAGAAAAGAAATTACACGGTAGGGCTCAATGATACTTGATCATCTATCTTTCAAACATACCCACATCAAGATTCGCAGGAAACCATGTTAAGGTGACTTTAACATGAGAGTAAAATCAATCGTGTTTTATTATAAAATATTTTCTACTCTTCAGAGGTAAAATGTAGTACTAAAGTCATAAATCACTTTCAAAACTTGAACTGTTATGAAATCAATGAAATTTAATTTAATCTTAATCATTAAAGGATACTCACTGTTAATTCATCTTCATCAGAATTGAAGAGGTTATCAAGGTCAGTATAAGACACAGCCAGATCTGAGTCATAAATCAAACTGGTTGATGGAGGACGGGCATGATTAATAGGGCGTGGAGCATCTACATATGACAATCAGAAAAAATAAACTGAAAACTCAACTATTAGCCAAGTAGTATTCTACTTAACTAATCAATACAGAAAGCCTGATGCTCACAACAACTCTGCAACATGCTTCTTCCTAGGCTCTTATTTAAAATCTGAAAGTCTTTTCTCAGAAATAAAGTTGTAAATAAACAATAGTACTTTCCCTAGGAAGCTCTGATCATATCATCTACATCATAGTTAAGCTCTGTAAATGTCATAAAAATATGAATGCCACTAGAATGGTAGACTTAGAAGCACATAATTTTTCTTTGTGTGTGTGTTATGTGATGTGATTGAATATGTGCAGATTCACAGGTACCTGTGCACACATTATATGCATAATATGGAAGCCAAAGGTTGGCATGGGGTATCTGCCTTAGTTGCTTCCTAACTTATATACTGACGTATATTCTCCTCTGAATCTAGAGCTCAATGATTCAATGGGTCTAGCTATCCAGCTTTCTCAGGGAATTCCCTGGCTCCTCTTCTCTCATGCTAGAATTTCAGGCAGGCTCCATCACACTTGCCTAACATTTATGTGGCTACTGAGGATCCCAACTATGTTATGCTTGTCCAGTAAACAACTTAAAAGTCAAGCCATCTATCTAGGCCTTTTTCATTTTGAAACAGATGGGTTTATTTAAGCAAATAAGATTGCATATAAGCATCTGAATAAAGATGATAGAATCATGGAATATCAAGCTAATTATGTACGATGAATACATGTTAAGTATCTGCTAAAAAAAAACCCAGAATAAGACTGAAGAGATGGCTCAGCTGTTAAAGGCTAGGCTCACAACCAAAAAAACCCAGAATATTTACAGATAAGAGTGGAGTATCATTACTTGTCTTGAGGCTTGATATCATGCTTTTTTCCATTATTATTTTTTGTGTGTAGGATTCTTAGTGGTTGGGAAGAATAGAGGAGAGAAAATAGAAGATACAAAATAGATACCAAAATAGAATTGGATAGAAGGAATAGGTTCTATTGCTTATAGCATAGAGGAGTGATTGTACTTCAGAATCAACTATTTTGACCTATAATCATACACTAATTAAAAAAAAATAGGTAGGAGGGGTTTAAGGTTCCTAATAAACTAAATACAAAATACCCTGATTTGGCACGATACCACACAGCTGATGAACAACTCAGACTCATGAACTTCTTTGCCAACTCCTGAGTGCTGCGACTACAGCTATGTACCACAAAACCTGGCTCAGTGCCTTGGCCTTCTTACTCAGTACCTCACCAGCTAATGGAGATCTTTTGAGCCTCAACAGGAAGTCCAGGATATTTTTTACTCATCTCAGTACAACATGCCACTAGAAATTTGATAACGACTCCTTCATCAAAGTATCTAAGATGTCACCCACTAATACTTAGAGCCAATAAGCTGCTTCATGAAAGACTACCTGCTCCTAATTTACATTGATTTTTTTTCCTTATTTTCATTTTTTTTCTCAAAATATTAAAACAAAATGTTGCCTTCAAAAAACACATAACAAAAGATAAACTGTGCCTATTCAAAAGCTTAATGTAAATTATACATATTAATATTTATAGTATGCTTAATGTCTGGCAATTACAAAGAAAACAGATATTCGTGGTTTTATTCCAAAAAAAGTACTTATATGAAATGATACATATTAAATAGCTTGATTTAGCACTCTACAATGTCCATAGAAAGCAACAAACTATACATCATAAATATATATACATATGATATATGTTTATATATCAATTTTTTAAATTGTAGATACCTTCTTCACACAGGTCAGATACTTTCAAAGGACTCTTGACTACTATAGCTCTATATTCTGAACATATAAATATGCTTAACTGCCAAGCAGTGGGTAGCACAGGCCTTTAATCCCAGGAGGCAGATCTCTGAGTTCAAGGCCAGCCAGGGTTACACAGAGAAACTGTTTCAAAACAAACAAACAAACAAACAAAACAAAACAAAAAACAAAAAGCTGAACTAATAGTATCAGAAAAAGAATCCCTAGTTGGGTGTGGCAGCACAGCATGCAATCCCAGTACTTAGGACATCTTCACCATGCAGAATGGTAGAAGCCAGCAAAGGCTACAGAGATCACGTCACCAAAAAATTAAAAACAAAGCTGAAAGAACAACAACAAAAAGTAGAAGAAAAGAAAAAAAGAAAATGTTCTCTTATACATTCAAGCCATGAGAAGAATCAAAAAGTTTTATAAGTTTAATTTAAAAAACTGAGTTCTTCAGGCCAGGTATGGTGGCATACACCTGTAATCCCAGTGACACTCAAGTGCTCAAGAGCTGAGAAATGAGATCAGCTTGGACTATGTGAAAGGAAACTCTCTTAAAATAAAAGATAATCTAACCCCCCCCAAAAAAAAACCCTAATTATTGAGTTTTCAGATCAGAAGAATCTTTAGGCAATGATCACCTCTCACTACACAGACCTATTTCTAACTATGAAAAAAAGGAAAACATTCCAACGATTTACATTTGATCTTGTTCTTTGTTTGTTTGGGTTTTCGAGACAGGATTTTCTCTATGTAGCCCTGGCTGTCCTAGAACTCAACTCTGTACACCAGGCTAGGTTGAACTCAGAGATCTGCCTGCTTCTGCCTCTAGGAGTGCTGGGATTAAAGGTGTGTGCCACCATGCTCAATAATACTTGGTCTCCATTAGCCAAAAGCCAATAAGCTATACATCTCAATTTCTAACAAAAATGCTATCATCTGACCTTACTTCTTCAAATACAATATAAACAATAAATAGAACCATCCGATGAAATATATTGTGCAAAAAGATTATTTAAAAATCCAACAGTGTCACACCAGGCTAGGCAATAGGTGTCTCTACCCATGGAGCCATCTCACCAGCCCCAGATGAGTATTTTCATTACCCATACTTCATAAGGTTTTGACTTTTAAAGAACAGGTAATTTTCCTAAACCATATACTCAAATCATCACTGGAATGAATGTATAAGTCATGATTAGAAAGAAGTTTTACCTTGCTTAGAGGGACTAAATAATGACATAGCATCTTCTTCGTGTGATAACACTGTGACAGCAGATGTCCCATCGTCCACCTGAAACAGTGTTATAGATTAGGCAGTGCTGTATATTTTACCAACAATAAAAACCTATCCATTCTTGAGTAGCTTTGTATCAAACATTCTTATAAATAAATGTACTAAATGCATTACCACCAATTCTTGTGATGCTTTGGAGTCAGGAAGTTGCATTTGAAAAAAAGGCTTAATGTAGATCAAGCTCACCCTCATATTTGTCTCGTCCTGCCTCAGTCTCCCACACACTAGACTAGAAAGCACACACCACTATACTTGTGTGTGGCTTGTTACTCTTCTATTGTTTAGTTTGGTTGGCTTGGGATTTTTGTTTTAAGACAGGATCTCTGCCTGGCTAGGAACTTGCCATGTAGACCAGGCTAGTCTCACATTCAGAGAGATCCTCGTGCCTCAGCCTCTTGAATGCTAGGACTAAACATGTATGCCATTACATTTAGCTATCACTAATTCTTTTTTTGTTTTGTTTTGTTTTTTTTTGTTTTTTCAAGACAGGGTTTTCTCTGTATAGCCCTGGCTGTCCTGGAACTCACTCTGTAGACCGCCTGCCTCTGCCTCCCAAGTGTTGGGATTACAGGCGTGTACTACCACCACTGCCCAGCTGCTATCACTAATTCTTAAAGTAAGCAATTAGTGTGTTCACCTTACACATCAATCATTTAATTCACGGGGATGCTAAGGAATCTGCCACAGGAACCATGGCTGATGGTGTGAACTGGAACTTTTGACATAGTATAGATTTGCCGAGTCTGTGTTGAGTTTGAATTGTGAATATACCCTTCCCAAATACTACTTGTTTCATATTTACAAACAGATAAGACTAAGTAACTGGCATATAGTATAGCTAGGTCAAACTCTGTGAAATGAACTGCTTTGTAGTAAACACTGGACCATTTAATACATTTAGTTTTCAATGCTTATATTTTATATTTACTGCCAAATTCTTAAGTTATTTATTTCTTAATAGATCCTTGAGTACCTAAATACCTGAGTACTTTAATCATATGCATAGTTTTAATTACAGTGTGTATGTGTGTGTCTGTGCCATACCATGAGTGTGGAGCTCAAAGAACAACTTAAAGGAGATGTCTCTTTCCATGGTGTAGGACAGGGCTCTAACTCAGGACTCTCAGGCTAGGCAGCAGGTGTTTTAATCCATCTCACCGAGACAGGGTTTCTCTGTGTAGGCTTGGCTGTCCTGGAACTCACTCTGTAGACCAGGCTGGCCTCGAACTCAGAAATCTGCCTGCCTCTGCCTCCCAAGTCCTGGGATTATAGGCGTGCGCCACCACCGCCCAGCCCCACATGATACTTTAGTTACCCATACTCTATAAAGTTTTTGCTTTTAAGAAGAAGGTAATCTTGCTAAATCACATACTCAAAACTATCCCACATTTTATAAACCTAGCACCAAAATAGTGTACTTAAATGTTCTAATTCTGACCGAAGTTAATATACTCCTCATCTGATATGAAAATACAACAACAATAATCTTTCCATCATCAGAAACTAAGTCACAGTGTGCCACATACCTGATCTACCCATGGTCGCATAAACATATTTACATAAATATGATCTATCTTTCTATTCTAAAAGAATGGGTGGGTTGCGTAAAGCAGAGGTTCTGAGTTCAATTCCCAGCAACCACATGGCGGCTCACAACCCTCTGTAATGGAGTCTGATGCCCTCTTCTGATGTGTCTGAAGACAGCTACAGTGGACTCATGAATAAAATAAAAAAATCTTAAATAATAATAATAATAATAATAATAATAATAATAATAATAATAATAATAAATGAGTGGGGCCGAGCATATAGCTCAGTGATATACAGTGCTTGCCCAGTATTGCCAAGGTATTCAATAACCAATACCACCAAAAGAAAAGCAAGCAGTGCCTGAGTGTGACATCAGATGTGCAGTACACTGCAATGTGCACACTAATAGGACAGAAGCTCTCTTACTCACCTTGTGTTTCTTCCCAGCTTCTCTCTCGCTATTTTGTCTATCTTTTTTATCAGTAAAAATGAATTCCTCATCTCCTTCAACAAATGCATATGGATCAATTTTAGGTTCTTGTTCTGTATCAGATGCTATTGCTGAAAGATACTGATTTTTAATTTGATATTGCTGGACTATTTCATCAGAAACTTTTAAAGGCTTCTTACACTGCACCATTAACCTGCATAGAAAACATAGTTAGAAAATTAGTATTTGTTATCCAAACAAGCATTTGAAAATTCTAAAACAATTTTAAGTGTCGTTTAAAATTACTCATAGTATTTATCCCATAATTTCCAATTTAACAAACAAAACTGAGGTCATATGGATTTATTTTAACCTCAATCTTAACAAAAGAAAGATGAAAGTAAAACCCAGGTCTCCGCATACTATCCTTCCAGCGGAACAAGCTACCTTTTAATCATGTGCCCTGTTTTCAAGTTCTCCAGCACAGTGACTTGTCCAAAGCCTGGCACTGAGGGGAATCTTCAACTACACACGCAGAAGTAACTATCAAAGTGGGAGTCTCATAGACAAGATAGTCTTATAGAATTTGTATAAGGAAAATAATTATCCTTTTCTTACTGCAAAGGATACATTTTAAGCTTAAAGTTTTAAGGTCTTATTTCTACTTTATGAAAATAACATTATTACTATTAATAATGAGGTCAACAAAACAAAATAAAAGCAACAGTTCACACGGTAACTTGGTTTTCTTCCTGCTGCACAGGAAGATAGATTTGTATGTTACCTGGTTGGAAACAGTGACTTAAAAAAAAGTATGCTCCCACTTGTAATCTAATAAAACAACAAAGGCACACAAAACCAGAGAAAGGACAGCAGAGAAATTCAAATGATAAACAAGAGGAAGCTAATATATCAAAGAAATCTAGGCCTTAGATTTTAAGGCTAAAAGATGGGAGGAGCCACAACAAGACAACCTTGGGCAAACCCTGTGAAGCCTCAGGACCCATACTTCTAAACTTCAATGTTCACTGTTTATATTCCAGACCAGAATGTGAATACAAAATCGTAACTTCCAGTGAATAAAGTACGTTAAAACTTCAAAATTCCTTTTCTCTCGGGTTTACAAACCTCAAGTTGTCAACCTCAGAACAAGGCAGCCAGGCTTCTAGTAAGAACATTTTCACAGCACCAAAGTCTGTAATACTCAAGTTAATCTCCCACCACCTCACTCTTCTTTTCCTCTCCAACTTCATCTGCTTCTACTCCACATCCTCTGCTTCCAGGGACTTCTTTGATGTTCCTCACAAGGACACACACCACCCTGACTGTTGTTCCTTTGGCTTGCAACGTTTATCGGCCCATCTCCTTTACTTCCTCCAGTGCTTTGTTTAAATGTCACCGATTTAAAACTGTCTTACCCTGGCACTGTAGCCAAACCCCCTGGGGGCAGTTATCTTCAAACATATTATATACTACATTACTCCTTCAAACTCTCATTCTCATTAGAATAAAAGCCCCACAAAGTCTGAGATCCTTTCTTGGTTCACTGAATCATCTCTAATACTGAAGGAATGCTAAAACACAAGGTAAGTAGTTATTAATATTTAATAATAACTGAGATGTAAACAAAGCACAAAACTAAACTAATTAGCATTAGTATCTTGTACTGTAAAGTAAACCATTCTTTTTACATTAGAAAGCACTGAGATGCCATGGTCATACAGGCAATTCCAGCACTCCAGTCAGATCTCATCTCAAATACATACACCCTCAGCAGCCACTGATGCCACTCACCATCTCCTCTGAACACTTAAACAAAAATTATGTACAGTTTGGAGCAGTAAATTATTTCCCAGACTGTAAGCTGTATGAATGACATCAAGCCTCAATCTATTATTAATACCTAGCACTGCCTCCACTTGGTTCCCTACAAAGTGAAATAGTCTGTCAAAATAAAAGCCAGTGTTTCCTGAATGTTTTATCAGATGCTCAAGCAATGACTACTATTCTAAAGATACTAGACAAATCCCCAAATCTAACAATCCAAGTCTACAGTTTCATAAAAACACACTTGTGGCACAACTGTCAATGGAGATATATTAATTACTCATTAAGACAGTTCTTTCTATAAACAGATGAACATTTATATCTGAAAAGTAACTTTGCCTCATCACATTCAACCTTGAATAACTTTGCTAAAAACTGTTGAATATGCAAATATGAATATTTTTAACATAGCATTTAATTTGTTATGCTCTTTTCTAGTAAAAATCATCTTCTATGATGGATATAAAGGGTGGTCTCTAAGTGATTAGAATTACCTAGCAACAAATAGTTTGCACCAAGGTCACTTAGTGGCAAAGATACCAATTAAAACTTAAGCACTAGACTATTCATCTTCTAATACCTACCCGGATGGTAAAGGATAACGAAATCCCCTGCACCTAGACTGAATGACACTACAGATCCATGAAAATTAAGAAATCTTCTCTTTCTTATCAAGCCATCCTTTGGCAGAAGCTAAAAGACTGGCACATTGTTTAAATACATAATTATTAAACTGTTGTGCAGTAACATTATTAAAAGGAGTGAACATACTGCACAGAGCTCATTAAAAGTAAAAAAGAGTAAACCAAGTGCACTGCCAAAAGACAAATGTTTTCTTATTTTATTGAAGTGATCTTGGAGACATTGGCATATGCAAAAATTTTAAATGTATTCATTAATATCAAGTCACAACAAAGTTAATATAAAATAACATTATACATTCTATATTAAAATCTTTGTAAAAGTAAAATTTCTAAAGTGTCAGATTCAAACAAATTATCATGTCTCTATCCAAATATATAGTACACAGAAGATTTTCTGGATATAAATAATACCTCTCCTTTCCTAAAAGGAACTTTCACATAGATCCAAATTACTAACTACAAAGATAATTTCAATTAGATACAAAACTAAATACAAACTGGAAGATTGGGTACAATAATGACAGGAAGCATTGAAAAGCCAAAACTAGGAAATAAATTGCCTGTATAGTTTTCATTAATTGTATCTCCTTCCTCTAAGATAACAGCACTCTCTTGATATGCACTCACATAAAACTTTTATGTCTTTATTCAAAAGAATTCTTCCAGACAAGGTTTGACACAATATGCATTAACAATTATAAGAGATAAGCTAAAAGGAGGAAATGTTAAAAACAGAAGAACTGAATGTCTCAAAATCCTCCCACTTTTAAATGGTACTAGCCCTAGTACCATCTCCATATTCAGAAACAATCCTTGAGCTGTCAAAAGCATAATTTTATTGCATTAAAGTAAATAGCAAACAGAATTCTTAAAAGGTTTGAATACAGTGAAATGAAAACAACTTTATCACAGGCTTCTTTCTATGAAACAATCAAAACTACTGTTTTCAGAGATCAAATAATGCATTTTATAACTATATACATACAATAAATATCTGGTGGATCTAATATAACACAGGAGTTCTTCTGATGACTATAATTTAAAAATTCTAATGTATCCTAACTATAGAAAAAAATGTGAAGAGCTAGGCTCAAGCAAGTTTTCTTTGTTCAGGGTTTAGAAACACCATCTAAATAAAAATAGCAGATTGTTTTTATGCATCTACAAATTCCATTAAAACATGCTAAGTCCTTTTTTAAAATATCAAAACAACCATGTTTCTTGGCATGAATTTTTCTATCTTTAAAATTTTGGATTTGTTAGTTTGGTTTGAGCAGGGTTTCTCTATGTATCCTGCGCTGTTCTGAAACTTGCAATATAGACAAGGCTGTGTTCAAACTCAGAGAGATTTGCCTGCCTCTGCTTACCAATTACTAGAATTAAAAATGTGCACTGCACAAAGGCTATCTTTAAGTTTTAAATCCCTAGGCCAGAGGTGTTAAGAGTATACACATAATACTAGCACTCAGGAAACAAGAGGCAAAGAAAGGCAAGAGGCAGGCAGGTTCAAAGGTACCAAGACTTTCCTTGTCTCAAAAAAAAAAAAAAAAAAAAACTAACTAAATAACCTACACAATTTAAAAAGTCATTGGCCTCTATTCTAAAACAGTTTTAGTCATAACTATCAAATTGAAAATAACCAGGAAGAAAATAAAGATATTCACCACAGATGTATACACCTTGCATATGGGATATGCTATAGTGCTATATATCCCCCAACTCTAACTTTCTCCTAGTAAATTCCAACAAATTAGAAAAGGAATCATAATTCAACATAGCTCATGAAAACGTTCTCACAAAGTACTATGCATGAAAGTTTAAGAATGCAGTTTTACTGAGAAATAATTAACTATATTACTCTGTACTAGTTAGTTAAGCAGCCAAAACTATTAAAACTGTAGAATACTGGGGTTTGAGTAATGACTCAGCTGTTAAGAGTACCACAGCTTAAGGCTGCTCTTCCACAGGTTATGAGTTTGATCCCCAGCACCCACAAGGAAGCTCACAATCATCTTCAACTCCAGTCCCAGGGAGATCTGATATCCAATTTAACCAGAAAAAAACTGGAGAACATTAAGAGCAATGCTTCCCTCGTTTACCCATTCTGTTTCAGACCCCAGAGTAGCCTCTAATTCTCTATGTATTCAAGGATACCAAGAATTCCTTTTCTTCTGGCTTCCGTCTTGTGAGTTAAGATTACACATGTACACCACCATACTTGATTTTTTAATGCAGTACTGAGGATTGAGCCCAGCTTCAAGCACACTACCAAGCAAGCACCCTTCCAACTGAGCTCATCCACAGCTCTCTTGTATCCGCCCACCTATGGGGGCATAGTGCCACACTGAAGCACCAACAGTAAACACCATTTCTTTATACCAAATGGAAACAGAAATTTTAAGCTTCTCAAACTGATAATTATCCTTGACGGCACAGACCTATAAAAGGCAACACTCATAAAGAAAATAATTCTTCAGATGCATTCCTTCCCTGCCACGTCTACGCCTCACATTATTAACACATGTTCTAAAGTCCTATTTTTGCAGTGTCCATGTCTTATATACACATAGCTAAAGTCATAAAGGACAGATCAAGAGTATGCTGATCCCGCTCCAGGATATAAACAGGTACTTATTATATCATCTAGTTAATGACCAGAAATCACAATGTATAAGATCATGGATGCATGCATGTACCATATGCCTAAGATCTAAAGTTTGTAATATATCTAGAGACTCTTTTCAATCACTATATATATATGCATATATATATGTATGTATATATATATATTTCCCCTTCCTTTATAAGGATGTCATTATTTAACTATTCACTAAGATCTTACTTTTTAAATTTATCAGTTGTTTCAAGGCACTTTTACTTTGAAAAACAATTTCATCTATAATGTCCATATTTCTTCCCGTTCTTCTTGTTCCTAATTCCCTAGTAAAGACAAATAATTTGCAGTCTTAAGCTGTTTAAAAACATGTCAAACTGCAAGGTGGTAGAGAAGTATACCTTTAATCCCAGCATTTGGGAGGCAGAGGCAGGTGGATCTCTGAGTTTGAGGCCAGCCTGGTATTCAAAGCAAGTTCCAGGAACAACAAGCTACACAGAGAAATCCTATCTCAAAAATCTGTAAACAAACAAACAAGAAAGAAAGAATTTCTATGTTCCTACAAAGAGACATTGTTAACAGGCCAGGAGTTGTGTGATAAACCTTTAATCCGAGCACTCACAGAGGCAGAAGCAGGTAGGTAAATCTCTATGAGTTAGTTCACGAGCAACCTGCTAAGTTCCAGGACAGTCAGAATTGCATAGAAGAAAAACTGTGTTAACAACTCATCCAAAAAAATTAGGTTGTTGAGATGCAATCAAAAGACCATAATAGTGAATCATAAACTTGTTTCAGTAAGGGATACCATCTGTCTCTACTTTTTACCACATCCTATAATGAGATTAAATGTTCTGATCATTCAAATTATCAACTAAGAGTATTAATGCCAGGTACTGAATTAACAAGTCCTTCTAAAAAGACCGGGTTTAACAGCAACATCAATGATCAAGCCAGATATTTCACAAGTGGCTTGGGGGACTAAAATTGTACAACTAACTCTCTCACACTTTCTCATTTTTTGTTTGTTTTGTTTTGTTTTTCCAAGACAGGATTTCATTCTGAAGCCTTGACTGTCCTGGAACTCACTCTGTAGACCAGGCTGGCCTCGAACTCAGAAATCCACCTGCCTCTGCCTCCCAAGTGCTGGGATTAAAGGCGTGTGCCACCACCGCAGGGCTCTGCTCTTACTTCTAACCTACCAAGTGCAAAACTACTGTACTTCATAAATGCTTCAGAGTAAACACAGAAACAAAACCTGTTATGTAACCTTACGTGACATCTATCATCATGCTACAACAACAAGGCTTAGAACTAAAGAGGAATTCTGACAGAATACAGTTTCCTATCTGGTACAACAACAAAAAAAGATATATAATTCCACAAAATAAAAAATTAAATTTGCTTAAATAAAACCAACAACAAACCTTTTATTCAAGTTTGTTTGTTTGGTTTTCCCTTTTCTATGACTGAGGGGCATGGGAGGATTCCAGAACTAGGCAGAAGTAGAAATCTGTTCTGTCCTGAACTCACATAACCATGACGCGGTACCAGTCTACTGGGCATGCTGTGTTTTTACTTCACACTTCTTCTCATTTGTATTCAATGAGAAAAATGTCAAGTAATTTTTTAACAGATTCTGAGGTTAAATGTTATAAGCTTAAGCAACCAATACATGTGTTTAAAGCTATGGCCAGAATTCTTAGATCTTATTATGAATATAATGTGCCCATAGAAACTCATTCCCGAAGTTTTCTAATGTAAAAATATTCGTATCACTACATTTCTACGGTAAGTAAAAAAAATCCAACCTGGAAAGGAAAAAAAGATGTGGAACAGTAAAGTGTCTAGCCATATTATCACCTGATTCATGCAAACATCTGTGGGATCTCTACAACATACACAGGTTACTCTAGGTGTAAGTCTACCTCAATACCCTGTGTGTTCTTGTGTTAGAGAAGCAGAGCAGTAAACAAGAGTCCCTGCCCTTGGAGAGCTTACATTTTAACAAGGAAAAGACTCCAATAACAAATACATAATTTCAGATATAACTTGGACAGAATAATAAGAAAAATTTCCAACAACTCTCAAGCAACACTAAATAATAAAAGTAAATGGTTCTCTGATTCTCTAATGTAATCTGAACAACCATGAGGCATGAGCCTGGCCTGTCTGCCTGCCTGCCTTCTTTCTTTCTTCTTTCTTTCTTTTTGGCCTGCCTGCCTTCTTTCTTTTTCCTTCCTTCCTTCCTTCCTTCCTTCCTTCCTTCCTTTCTTCCTTTCTTCCTAAAGAAGATAATTGTAGCTAAATCAGAAAGCAAGTAGAAGATAGGGTAAATGTTGCTTAGCAGTTCAGGAATGCAAATTCAAGATCCTATCTCACCCTAGTCAGAATAGCTATCCAAAAACAGTGGGGAGGGACAACAAATGCTGGCAAGGATATGGGGAAACGAACACTTACTTACTTCTAGTATAAGCATGATGGAAATCTCATAAAGGTTCCTCAAAAAAACTAAAAGTACAGCGATCATATGTGATCCATCAAGATACTCACCCACGTGTGTTTATAACAGAATAATTACTAAACAAAAGCCAGCAAATTATGGCAGCTTACACATCCATCAATGAATAATAAAGTATGATACAAACATAATGAAATTTTATACAACCATTAAAGAAAGCGAAATCATGAATTTGCAGGAAAATGGACAGAACTAGAAATCATTATGTTAAGCAAAATAATTGCGATTCAGAAAGAGGGGGGCTATCTTCTTACAATGGAATGTGTGTGTTTGTGTGTATGTGTATTCATTTATGTATATATGTGTGTAGGTCATGAAGCTAAAAAAAGATCATGAGGTGAGAAAGAGATCTTAGGGAGAAAAGTTTTAGTAATGAAATACATGATTTAAAAAACAAAAACGAGAGGCTACTATCCAGAGAAAGGGAACCAGCCAGAGATGGACGGCGCAGGGAAGGGCAGTGGTGGGAGCTATTGACAAAGGATGATGACATCATGGTATGAAAATGCCATAAGGAAACACATTCCTTTGTACTTAACTTCTTAAAAAGACTGCACTTCCAGGCATCACTTCTACAGTTTGTTACTAGACAAGTTTCTCTGACTGTATAGAGCACCAAGACCACAAAAGAGAAATGAACCATTCTTTACTGAGTGTGAATCCAGCTCTAGGTGCTGCTCCTGCTTCCCAGTGTTATAGAAGAACTGTGATCAACTGCCAGTACCCACATAGCGGTTCACAGCCTTGGGTTCCAAAGGATTCTAAGGGTACTAGGCTTGCATGTGTTGTAGGCTGAAATGTTCCATGCACACAAAGCAAAACAAACAAAAACAAAAACAAAACCACCAAGCACTGGGGCTATTGCTCAATAACAGAATGCTTGCCTGGAATACACCCAGCACTGGATTTGATGCCCAGGAAAAATAAAAAGATACAGGTAAAACAAAAAGAAAAAGGAGGACGTGTACAATCTTAAGCAACTAATAAAATCAAATACATCATGTAACATTAAGACTAATAGTGGGGTGGAGAGATGGCCAATGGTTAAAAACACTGGCTGCTCTTTCAGAACACAGGAGTTCAATCCCCAACATCACATGGCAGCTCACAACTGTCTGCAACTCCAGTTCCAGGAGATGCAACAGCCTTCTCTCGGCTCTGTGGTCATCAAAAACACATGCAGTGCACACACAAACATGCAGGCAAAATATCCACACTTATAATAAATTAAAAATGTTTATAAAGGTGTTTTACTAGTTGATTTACACTATTAGAAAAATTTACACATTAAAAATAAAAAGGCCTTATTGAATAGGCTAAGACTGTATTCCAAGCAACATATAAAGGAAAGGAATACCCAAAAGAAAGCTACATTCTGCGAAAAGTTTGCCATATATTATGTGAGCAAAGATGGCAAACTAGATATATAGAGATATCTACATTACATTTAATAGTACAGGACTAGGACCAAAACTATGGGAAGAATAAAGAAGGAAAAGGAAACCTTAAAATTTAGACAGGTAATTCACAGATGAAAAACACTAATTGTTCAATGAATATTTTAAATAATGTTTAATATTACTAGAAATCTACAAACATGCATCAAAATAATGCCTTGCCATTCTACATTAGTTGAAACAGTCTTATGCCAAGGTCTGATAAAAAATGAAAACCAACAGTATTTTCATGGTCTGCTGGCTTATGATGGTATGAACTGTAGGCCAGTTGTTTGAAGAGCAAACTATCTCTAAACCTTTCATTGAGAAGGGACACATCTCAAGGTGTGACATTTCCTCTTTTACAAGTGTTTTCTAAAGAAATTCTATACAAGCAAATGTGTATCCATCCACTCTCCCCAACTCACTGGTACCTACTTTGTTGCTAAGAAAAACATACAAGATGATGTCCATCTCAAAGAAAGTAGACTAGTAAGAGGTCATAAAGCAATTATACAAATTAACTAAGTCTGTATGTCTTAAGGCATGTGTAGAAAAAAGTGCCAAATTCAGGCCAGTGAAAGGAGAACTAGAATAGATGGATCTTGTCATAGGCAACCCTCTCTCTCATTTGGGTGACAGACACTGAAGCTTTTACATATTATTTTCTCCACATTTTTGTGACTAAATGTTTAATAATAAAAAGTTTCCTTCAGAGATTAAAGAAATTATTCAAATACCCAGAATATGTTTTTATAAATCCTATCCTATAACCAAGCCTAGAGTCCTAGCATTAAGAAGTTACATCACCTTTTACTCTTAACTTATAGTAGTGACTAATAAAAACAAAAAATACATACTCAGTAACTGATGTTACACTTTCCTGTCCAAAAGGTCCAACTGGATCATCCTTGAATTTATCATTTGGAAGTTGAGGTGGTAAAAATTCTACATCTTTTTTCTTTGGGACTTTGTAATACTTCCAGGCTACATTAGCTTCATCTTCTTCCAAGCTTACTGCTGTACCAACATACACGGTAGGTTCTACAGCTTCCTGAAATGGAGGTGGGAAAGACTGGGACAAACTGTCTATCCTATCTTCCATTGGTTTGGTAGGAACCAAGGGATCCGGTGTTGGCATTTGATAAAAATGTTGACTCTGGGGAGTTGAAGGTGTTTTAGTCACTCCTTCATCAACCACATCACACGGATGAGGACTAAGTGGGGGAGGCTGAGGTGAATTTGCCAGTTCAGTGCCATGCATCTGAGGAGTCTTTGCTACATCATTAGTTCGGATGTTTGAGAATCTCACTTGACTATCTGCAGCAGAGATAACAAGTCTTTGGCTGGCTGATTCTGTGTCCATGCCAATATCATCACTAATTGATACACGATGGTGAAAGGGAGTCAAGGGGCGCTTTTGTGGCTTCTCACTCTTTTCTTGCTTTTCATTGGTCTTGTGCTTAGGAAGTACTTGCTGTTGCTGCCCTAAAGATGGTGCCTGTCCTTGTTGCCCAGTATTTCTTGCCTTGAGACTTTTATGCCTGAAAAGATAAACAAACAAACAAAAAAATTAGTTATTTATGTTAATATACAACTATTATACAAAGTATATAAAGTAAGATTTTGAGACACGTGAGGTCATTGGTTTTTCATACACAACTCTAAAAATAGGATGATTTGAATTATCAATCACTTGCTCAGTGATCTTAAGCATAAAACCATTCAGAACAATTCATAAAAGTCCATTTGCAGAACTGGAGAGATGGCATGATGCTTAAGGAGCAGTGGCTCTTGCAGAGGACTCGAGTTCAATTTACAGCACTCATGTGGTGACTCACAACCATATTTAACTCCAGTTTCAAGGAACCTTATGCCATTTTCTTCAGGTACAAGGCATACACATGGTACACATATATGCAGACAAAACACTCATGCACATAAAATATATCTTCTAAAAGAATTTTAAATCAACTTACATTCACTTAATAGCTGTGATCAAATAGCTAACTTACTTATATCATCTTACTATCTTGGCTTCACAATAAATCTAGTTAAGAGCACTACAGGATAAATCACTTAATTAGAAAAGGAAAAGAAATGTTTAAAACAACCTGTCCTTCATCCATGAAGGATTTCTGAACTGAAGGACTTAAACCATACCTTAAAATCTAATAATCTTGTTAGGTCTAAGATATATACGTATTTTTTAAATTTCTTTTTACACAAAGAAATTACTTCATAAAGTAATTTTGAATATGGAATTTTAAATTCAGTAGTAAAATTTCTTTAATTCTGGGAGCCTTACTTGTTAGCTAAATCAAAGCTACCAACAGAACAACAATAGCACAGTATAACCACCTCCTGAGTCAATCCTAAAAAGTCACATGGAAGACAAGAATCAAGTCCTACAGGCTATCTTCTGATCTACACATACTCACTGCTGCGTGTGCATGCCCACCCCCAATATACAAATGTAATAAATCAAAACCTTTTTTAAAAATGGCAACCATTTTTTTTCCACAGAAGTTTCTGATAAAGAATATTCTGAATAGTTCTTTCAGGCAAAGTCTGGGACATTTCACTGGCTCCTATCAAAGGAAACATGACCTCTATCCAAAGGACAAAGAGAAACCAAACCCACCATTACCCAAACAGCAGAATCGAAGACAGTGTACGAAAATCATACACCAATCTTCTTTAAGAACACATGTGTACATGATTAACAGAAGTGAATAATTAACATAATTAGGAACAATTCAGTGCAGCAAAGTATAAAACAATCATCATAAAGCAGGGCTTTATCCTAGCTAAAAAGTTAAGGTATGACAATAGAAAAGAAGTAAAAATAAATCAATAGTATTCATTACATTAACAGAGTAAGTGAGAAAACAAAGGGACAACTATTACTAATTAATAACCCCGTTATAACTACACATTATTACTTAATATTTAAATAAAGTTATCCAGTACAACAAGGCAAGAAAAGAAATCAAAAAACTAAGGCTGGAGAGATGGCTCAGTGATTGAGCCCTCCTTTAGCTCTTGGAAGGGACACCTTTATTAGGTGGCTCACAACTACCTGCAACCCTTCTACCTCTAGGGAACCCTAGGCCTCCCGCTCTCCCCAGGTGCCCACACTGATAGACAGACACAAACTCACACTCAAACACATAATTAAAAATAAATCTTTTAGAAAAAAAGAAATTAAAGATCTCAAAGGAACAAAAACTGTATTTGTAGTTTATAGAAACGTCAGTGCAAAGGTCAAAGTATCGACTTGTAGTCAAAGTTACACTTTTTTTTTTTTTTGGAGATAGGGTCTCTATGCATGCAGCCATATCTGTCTGTCCTGGAACTGTCTATACACCAGGCTGGCCTCCAAGTACTGGGGTTAAAGGCATGGACCACTACAACTAGTTAAAAAACTTGAACATTCTTAGAAGAAGGGTAAGCAGACCCTGTGTCTCTTCTGATGTGGCATATTACAAAACAACTGTCTATGAAGTACCCTTGGCAAAAATGCTGACTCTAAGACAAGTTTCTACTACAATAACAAAAAGGTCCAATATTGTGCTGGAGAGATGGCTCAATGAAATAGCAGAACTATTCTTAACCAAAGGACCTAGGTTCAGTTCCCAGCACCAATACGGCAGCTCATAACTATCTGTAATTCCAGTTCCAGGGGAACCAACACCCTCACATACAGGCAGAATACCAATGTGCATAAAATAAAAATAAATTAATTTTTAAAATTGCCTTCTATGTGGCTCTAAGAACATGACCTAGATGCTGAAAAAATAGGGCTCAGTAATTAACAGCATATATTACTGTAACATAAGACTCAAGAACAAACATAGAATGCCAAACCTCTATGGTAGCCAAATCAAGAAGATAAAGATACAAAACGGTAACACACACACACACACACATACACACACACACACACCAAAAGAAACAATAAAATGATTTAGTATAAAAATAATGGCAATATCATTCATCTCTCATTTACTTAAATACTTGCCTATTTCGGGGATTAAAACTTTTAATTTAAAAGATTTTTTGAGACAGGATTTCTTGCCTCACATTGCCAACTGCTGGCATTACAAATGTACGGCATCACACTCAGTAAAAATGATTTCCATAGCAGAACATTACTGCCTTCCCACTATGCTGACACAGTGATAGAACAAGAGCTACAGGCAGGCAGACCCTTGGAGCGGTGCCAAGTGTGCTAGTGGTGAGAGCAATGTCTTCACTACCAGGCACACAGGAATTTCTTGGTTTTATGTTGTACAGAGGTTTGAACCCAGAGCCTATGCAGTATGCTAAATATCCACTCTATCAATTTAGAACATGTTTAAAGCCAATTTTACTTTAAACTCAGTTTTACTGTTTTTTTTTCTCCTAGTAAAACAAGGGGTGGAAAAATCACATTTTATTAAACTTCAGCAGCTTTATATACCTGTACTGTTTTCCATATTCTGTATGAAGAAATGGGTCCATATGCAGCCTGTCTGCTACACAGTTAAGGTCAATGGTTGCTTTGAGGAAAATTACTTACATTGTTACTTTAGGTTAAAACTAAACTAGCCTGGGGCTGGCGAGATGGCTCAGCGAGTGGGTAAGAGCACTGACTGCTCTTCTGAAGGTCCTGAGTTTGGATCCCAGCAACCACATGGTGGCTCACAACTACCCGTGATGAGATCTGACGCCCTCTTCTGCTGTGTCTGAAGACAGCTACAATGAATTACGCCTGAGCGAACGGGGTTGGAGTGAGCGGGTCATCAGAGGTCCTGACTTCAATTCCCAGCAGCCACACACATGATGGCTCATAGTCATCTGTACAGCTACAGTGTACTCATATACATAAAATAAATAAAATTAATCTTAAAAAAAAACAAGCCTTTTTTTTCTTTATGGAATAACATTTTTATTTGAAAAAAAAAAAAAACAAATCACTGAGTTGAATATGGTGGCACTGAATATCACAATCCAGAACTTGGGAGACTATGGCAGAAATAATCATGAGCGTAAGGTCAGCCACCAGCTTCATGAGATCTACACTAACCTGTGGCTATATAGCAAAATCTTGTTACATGCAAAAAAAGAAAATAATCACTGAGAAACCATAATTATCCATTTTTCTCATTATCTAGTAGAACTGCTTAATAAGGTTCTTTAAAAACACTTTAATTAAGAACTAACAAATTTGAGTTTTTGAGTAACATTTAAAAATTTGAAAAGTTACATTAAGCCACTGGTGACATAAATGCATTTTTAATATTAAATACAACAAAATGTTCTAACATTCAAATTTGCATAACTCAGCAAGCCACTGTCTTCCAAATGACTAATACTTGAGGTTATAAAATCCTGTTATGTAGAACATGATTCCACTCATTAGTGGAACCAGGTTGATTTAAAGCAGCTTTAGCTTCCACACTACAACTAACTTTGGGCATGGTGACAAGCACCTTTAAGCCCAAGACTTGAAGGGAGGCAGAGGCAGGTGGATCTCTGAGAATTCAAGGCCAGCTTGGTGTACAAAACAAGCTCCAGGACAGCCAGGATTACATACAGAGACCCTATCTCACATATACCCACAAATAAAAATTCAATCAAAATAGAATCTAAA
This sequence comes from Mastomys coucha, assembly GCF_008632895.1. NCBI lineage: Eukaryota > Metazoa > Chordata > Mammalia > Rodentia > Muridae > Mastomys > Mastomys coucha. The sequence goes on from NW_022196911.1 coordinate 82,118,432, forward strand.
GAATTTCTTTTAAAAAATGTTTATGAAAATAATTTATAAAGCTTAACAATTTATTAATATCACTTAATGTTCTTACAAAAGACCAAGGTTCAATTTTCAAGTGCTCACAGGGCAGCTCCTAGTTTGGAATTCCAGTTTCAATGATATCTGATACCCTCTTCTGACCTCTAGTGGTACCAGGTACATCCATGGTGCAAATACACATGCAGGCAAAACAGTCATACACATAAATTAATAAATTAATCTAACTTAAAAAAAAAAACTTTGTTCATGTAGACGTCTATCAGGTTTCCTGATCTTTTTCTAATGAAGCAGTCGTTTAAAATGTATCTAAAGTGAATTATTCTTTAATTAAGTAGTACTTTAAAATGTATCTAAAGTGAATATAAATTAGGCTCACATAAATAAAACCATTTTGGAGTTCACTTATTGTTTCTCTAGGTGCTGAAGATCAAAAACGACCAAAGTCTTCTCCATGTCAGGCAAATATTCTACCAATGAGTCACATCTTTAAGCTCTAGCAGTAACTTTCAAGAGTATAAATGAGAACTGATACATATTTTGAGAATCTACTTCCTACAAGGCAATGACAGCCATATCCAAGCCAGGTATGGTGGCACACGCCTTTAATCCCAGTACTCAAGAGGCAAGCAGAACTCTGAGTTCAGGGTCAGCTTGGTCTACAGAGAGTTCCAGAACAGCCAGGGCTACACAGAGAAAACCCTGGGGGAGATGGGGTGAGAGGTGGTTGGGGTGGGAAGAATAGGATATCCATCGACGAAATGAAACACATGGCTATACTTTAGGTGTAAGGAATAGGAACAGTAAACAGACATATTTATTTACTTTGTTATATGAATAGGAAACTAAGGCTGGAAAGATGGCTCAGTGATTAAGAGCAATGATTGTTCTTCCAAAGGTCTTGAGTTCAATTCCCAGCAACCACATGGTGACTCACAACCATCTGCAATGTGATCTGATGCCCTCTTCTGGTGTGTCCAAAGACAACGACAGTGTACTCATATAAATAAAATAAATAAATCTTTGAAAAAAAAAAAAGAAACTACTAATTAGGGTTTACAAATATTACTAGCAGTAGCTCTTTAAATTGTTGACATTAAGTCCCTGTCCTATTGTTCTATACAGACCTTTCCAAAATGTAAGGCTTCTTTAGAGGAAACTATTCTACCAATACTTCCATACTAAAACAAGTGGGTAAGTCTTCCTAAAGGACTTGTCATCCTCGCGGCACCATAAAGCGATCTCTTCCAGAGGTTTTCCTAGACCCTTACTAATCCCCCTTACCAACATAAAGATGCAATTAAAACAATTTTATCCTCCACGATACTGACAATTCTGAAGACAGTTTTCAGATCAGTGTCCCTAGCACTGGGATTAAAAGTACACACAATTGCCAGGCGGTGGTGGCGCACACCTTTAAATCCAGCGCTTGCGAGGCAAAGGCAGGTGGATTTCTGAGTTCGAGGCCAGCCTGGTCTACAGAGTGAGTACCAGGACAGCCAGGGCTACACAGAGAAACCCTGTCTCAAAAGCTGATATTTTGGTCAAGTCTCCTGTAAAATCATTAACTCTTGATCTTATTTTAGTAACTCACTGATAGCTGCCCAAGAATAACAACTTGCTACATAAAACTCAACAATGTATTTACTATTTTAAAAATTATGAAAATCATTTCTTCTATAAAAATCCCAGGGAAGATTTCTCAGACATAACACAAGTAAGGAATTTGTTCCTCCAGAGATATATGACCCAAGGATGGTGACCATGACTGTAATCCCAGAACTCAAAATGCTGAGACAAGAAAATCTCAAGTTCAAAGTCAGCCAGAGCAGCAGTTAGAGCCTCAAAACAAGCACCAAAAGTGTACCCATAGTTGACACATAGCCCACATCTGGTAAGAAAAAAAGCCACAAATTCTGTGTACTGCTCTTATCAGCTTTAAACTGCTGGCTATCTTTTCTCAATTTTCTCCTTGGGGGAAAAAAAATCCTAACAAATCTGTATAAGCTACCCAAAACAAATATTAGTAATATAACTATAATATATACAAACATATAAGCATCACCAATTAGAAATAAACTTACCTCAAACAACTGCAGTTTGTTCTTTGTGTGGCTTCAACAAAGTCCCAGCATCCTATTTTATCAGCAGTCTCTTCCTCACATAGGCCACTGGACGTAGCAGAATACTTCCTCCTAAAGTGTGAGTTACAAATTCCTTAGTATATTTAAATTTATCTTTATCTGAATTTAATCTTTAATTTAATTTATTTATTTACTTTTTTTTTTTTTTTGGGTTTTCTTCTAGACAGGGTTTCTGTGTGGCCCTGGCTGTCCTGGACTCAGTTTGTAAACCAAGCTGGCATCAAACCCAGAGATCCAAATGCCTCTGCCTCTGCCTCTGCCTCTGGACCACCTGGATTAAATGCATGTGCCACCACAACCCAGCTTAGTCTTTAATTTTTAAAAATTAATTTTTCTCATTTTTATTCCATACTCTTAATTAACCGGCACGCAAGTTTTAAATATCAAAATAAATATAAAACTGAACATAGTATATGCCTTTAATCTCAGCATGTGGGAGGACGAGCACTGTGAATTTGAGGCCAGCCTCGGCTATATACTGAGTGCCAGGCTAGCCAAAGCTACACAGTGAAAGATAGACAGACAGATAGACAGATAGATGGATAGATGGGTGGGTAGATAGATAGGCAAATAGAAATAAAGATACATACTTGTTCTGTAATCTGTTCATATTACATTCTTGCCAGACTCTATCCACCACATGATTTGCTAATTTTCTGGGTATTTTCCCACCATGATGGCTAGTACTGTCAGTGCTGAAGCCATCAGATACTGAAGAAAATTTGACCCACTTCTGTGCAGACTGAGGATCAACTGAAAACAAACAAAAATAGAGGCTATAGAAAGGTAAAAACAAACTGAAAGTAACAAGCTGGAGTTTTTGTTAACTTGTCAAATGCTTTGCTCTATTTGGTAATTCTAGTGACGTTCTGAGGTCAAAATTTTTTTCTTTAAATGCAGAGAGCAAAGATATACAAGATATATTGAATAAGAGATATATAACGTCTTGGGCTTAATTACCAGCATCATAAACAAACACATATACACAAAATGTGTGTGGGAGTGCACATGTATTATGTACATATATATGAGAATGGTCTTAATTCTGAAAATGTAATGAATATGTAGGAATAATAAGATACCAAGTCTGCAATTTTTTCTCAAATAGTTCAGAAAAGACCAATTCATAATCAATGTATACATACACAGAGAATGAAAAGGCAAAAGTGTAAATTTAGATGAGTTTTTAATATTATACTGACAATTTTCCAGTAAGTTTTAACAATTTCAAAATAAAAATTGCTAAGTACTGATGTACTCAAAAGAACAGATTTGTAGCCAGAGCTGATTGATGAAGCAGCTAGTATAATACCTGTTTGGACTTCCTCAGGAGATGTAGGTGGAGTGAGAGTAACTGAAGACATAGCAGGATCTCTTGTGGAAGCAGGCACTTGATGGATACCCAAGCAAGAAGCTGAACAGTGAGAGGATCCCACAGAGCTAGGAGTAGGAATGTCTGATTGAGGGACTAGAACAAAGCATGCTGGGTAGATCATTCGGACGCCCGCTGAAAACAAAATGGACAAAAAAAGGGGGGGGAGAAAAATCAGCTACTACTGTGGCAGTAGTTCAATTAATTTCATTAAAAAACAAGGCAGTAAAAAATATCCTAATAATGTAAATAAAAATATCATTGTGTCTGTCTCTCAGTATAGCTGTACACATGCTATGGTTCATGTGTGGAGGGCAGAGGATAAACTCAGGTGTCAGTTTACACTTTTCACCTAGTTTGAGACAAGTTCTCCAGGCTACTGTATATGCCATGCTAACAAACTAGTCTGTGAGCTTCTGAGTCTACTCCTATCTCAGCCTCCCATCCTGCCATAGGAGTGCTGGGATTAGAGAAATACAATACCGAATTTGGGTTTCACGTAGATTTTGAAATCCAAACTCATATCCTCAGACTTATATAGCAAGTACTTTAACTCAATAAGCTATAGATTTTCTACTGTAAATGATAGGTTTTTAAAATCTACTATGCAGAGTTGATTACTGCATTATAAATTTTAATTTATAAATTTAATAAAGGTAATGTGATCATGGACCATTTTGTCTTCTTGTCTGTTTTAAAGTCTAACAAACATCTGTGTTGTTTCTGTCATAACTATTCCAATAATAATAGATCATGAATTTACTGAAACTGAATAACAGTTTCAACTTTTAAAAAAGTCATGCATGGTGGTGTACATCTGCAACCCTGGGACTCAGGAGGTTGAACAGGTGAGTGTTGAGCCCAAGGTCAACCTGGGTTACAGAGCAAAACAGTCCCCAAAACCTAATAAAAACTCCAAAACTCCCATGGGGTAATCCTTATGTGAGACATTTCTATTAGATTATTAGACTACATTAACAACAGTATCATAGACACTAATTCCAATTATCTGCTCAATTATACGTTGTCCATGCCTCCCATGTCTTTACACACTGTCAGGCTTGACTGTATGCCACATCTTAACAGTCAGTTATACTTAGAGGGATCGGTGTGGCCTCTTTTACTTCTTGTCTCTGCTATGTAATTAATATGCCCAGAAACAGATCACTTTGCTAGCCTACACCTTGAACATGACATATGGACTAGAGCTAATCTGGAAAGAACTGACTTATGGAGAACACATCAATGCAATGTTGGAAGTTATTTAGGAATATTTTTTGTTTTTTGTTGTTTTGTCTTGTTTTTGTTTGGTTTTTCAAGACAGGGTTTCTCCATGTAGCCCTGGCTATCCTGGAACTCACTCTGTAGACCAGGTTGGCCTTGAACTCAGAAATCCACCTGCCTCTGCCTCCCAAGTGCTGGGATTAAAGGCATACGCCACCACCGCCCAGCAGATACTGAAAGTTTTATTAAATATTCAAGCACTATACATAATACAGGCTGTCAATTTTTCTAGCCCCCAAATAATTACTGCTTCACAATTACTCTTGTTCCCTTCTTTAACATGTAGACAACCGAGTATGCTCCTCTGTCCCAGTAACTCTGGCTTGGACAGGTAGCCAGCCAGCCTTGTCTAATTCACTGGGAGCAAATGTACCATTCCTTTAGATCACTTTCATCTTAGCAGCAGCTTTAATCTTAGGCTTGATCCCTGTTATTCCTCTGTTTTCCTAAGAACACTGTCCAGGCACTGGGTGCTTCTTTAACCTGTACTGTACAAGAAGTACATGCAGCCATCACAGCCAAGCTGTAGCCCTTATGTAATGTGCACAGAAAATAAGCAAGAAATAAATGTTTGGTATTGGAATGCTAAGAGAGCTGTTTGTTATTTAGTAAAATCTAACTAAAATGCACAGGATTCCCCCTCAGACTAACATCAGAATCCATACCAACAAGAACTTCTACTGCAGCCAAGGAGTCATCTTCCCAATCCATAGCTTCCTGTCTTTCTTCAGACATCTCCTTCAGACCACATGAAATAGGATAGAACTGTTTCCATTCACCAATTAATTTTTTCGTAGCTGAATCAGACATCTTGAAAGCCTGTCCCGTGAGAGTGCCATTTAGTCCAAATGGACTTAAGATAACTAGAAACCAAAGCAGATATCCAGTAAGTAAATATTTATAGCAAATAAAATCATAATAAACAGTGTTATAATGATGTAAGCCTAATAAAAACAGAAATCCATTATCATCACTCCAAGAAAGCAAATTTCTTATACATTTTAATATAAAATATAATACTAAGATTTTGAAAATTATTTAAAATATATCTACCACAAAATCAAAATATAATATTTCAAAATTAACTGAATATTTACCTATCATTCAATTTATTCTGACTCTAAGCAACTTGAAGAAAAAAAGTGTAGATAAATAAATCTAAATATTTATGAAGTATTGCCACATAAATTTTAAAATACACACATAACATTTAAAATTAAAGAAGGTACTTCCAGTACTTAAAAAGCACTCAGCAACCTTATAAAACAACTTCTCTTGAGGTCAACAATTCATGATATAAATGACATTAAAAGTTCCCCTGGGTAGGTATGCTAAACACAGCTTACACACAAAGCCTTGAAATGATTAACATATCCATAATATAATATGCTATTAAGAGAAAACACAGAAATGGTAAAATTCCCATTCATATGAATTTTAAATAATTTCACTAATGGTACTTATTATGTTGTTTTACTAATTGCTAACATGAAAGTTTTAATTTCCAATACTGAAATGAAAATAAGTAATCAAATGCCTATGACAATAAAATAATCTACCTTGAAATGGGCTATTAGACTGTTGAGCAAGGGCGACATGCTCTTCACTGAGAAGGTACACAGGTTGATGTTGGTTAATTTCCACACTGGTACAAACATTGCTGTCTCCATGCAAGAAAAAGGTGAAAGAGCAGGACAAGTGTTCACTAATAAAGAAGGAAAAGTTATAGTTTAGTGATGATTAATAGCAAAAAAAAAAAAATAAAGTAATTTCCTTTGTTTTTAATGTTTCAATTTATTTTGAGACAGAAATCCACATATCTCAGCCTAGCCTTAAAGTCACTACATAGCCAAGGATGGCCTTGAATTTCTGATCACCCTAACTCCACCTCCTGAGTGCTGGGATTACAAGCATGTGTGACCATGCCTTGTTTATCTGATTCTGACCCTGGGAACATGAGGTCTCGTGCATGAAAGCCAAGCACTCTACTAAATGAACTACATTACCAATGCAACATGCTTTGCTTTATTATGAAGTTATACCACAAAAATGAATACATTAGCTCAGAAGTCTTTATTATCTGTAGGGGGAGAGAAAGGATCCAAGTGTTCAGAACACTGTTTATAAAGCAAATAGCTTTTAGTTAAAAGAAGTTAAGTATACCACATACGCAATTATTATATGACCACAGAAATAAGGCAAGAAAGCAAGTTAGAAAATAAATTCTCAGGACATGAGCTAGGTAAGAGAGATGGCCTATTTGTTTTGTCTAAACCTAGAAAATACATTCTCAAGGACAGCAGATATATTTTTAAATTAAAGGGTAAGAAAATCAAAAGAGAGAAAAAGGATTGGGACAGTATACACTAAGAATCTTTTTTCCACACATCCATCTTAAAGCCAGTTCCTTAAATGATCATTAATCTATTCCAAACCAATATATAATACATATATACATACTATATATACATGTACTAGCCCTACTTAATATTTTTCAGGAAAAGGCATAAAGAATTAAATTATAATAAAAGTTATACTAGAGACCTAATAAAAGTAGAAAATAGTACTAAAAAGGAAAAGACAATGGTGGCACACACCTTCAATCCCAGCAGTAAGGAGGCAGGCAGATCTCTGAGAGTTCAAGGCCAGGTCTATAGAGCGAGTTCTAGGATAGCCAGGGCTACACAGAGAAACCCTGCCTTGAAAACCAAATTAAAAGGGGGGGGGGGGCTGGCGAGGTGGCTCAGCAGGTAAGAGCACTGACTGCTCTTCCGAAGGTCCTGAGTTCAGATCCCAGCGACCACAGGGTGACTCACAACCACCTGTAATGAGATCTGACGCCCTCTTCTGGTGTGTCTGAAGACAGCTACAGTAAATTATGCCAGAGCGAGCGGGGCGGCAGAGGCCCTGAGTTCAATTCCCAGCAGCCGCACACATGATGGCTCATGGCCATCTGTACAGCTACAGGGTACTCATACACATAAAATAAATCTTTTTAAAAAAAAAGTGGAAAGTAATAAAACTGAGAATTCCATCAGATAGTAGGAGTCAACAATGTCTTAAAGCCAAAAGAAGAAACCTGAAAGTGCTGTGGAAGTCACTAACGTACCTGACAGAAGCTGGTGTGAGGGTGGGTAACTGCATCAACTACTTACATGTTTCATAGGGTCAACTTTGTTCTCTTACTCCTTCCTCACTATCACACTTGACTAGTCTAGATTTTTCACTAATAAACAAACACAATACAAAGTCAAAGCAGCTGACATAAAGTTAATCTTGTCTTTAGCAAAAACAATTTATAAGTTTATAAATGGAGGCCTAGAATTTTAAGGTTCTCTGGAGCTATGGCATTAATTATTAAAAGAACTAAACAAAAAGTGAAAAATAAAACCAGGCTTCTTATAGAAATGGGACTGAGGTATTTGAACTGGAAATATTTTTTATAATATCATTTCGGTTCTATTTATATTACAAATTTTTTCAACTTTTCTGAAATTGTGGATTCTACAGATTAGTTATTGATCACTACATCTTTCTTACCTAGTAAGTTTTGTGATTATTCCTGCTGTTTTTGAAATAGGTCTTTTTTTTTTTTTTTTTTTTTTTTTTTTTTTTTGAGACAGGGTTTCTCTGTATAGCCCTGGCTGACCTGGAACTCACTCTGTAGACCATGCTGGCCTCGAACTCAGAAATCCGCCTACCTCTGCCTCCCAAGTGCACCTGGCAAAATAGGTCTTAACAGCCTGGACTGGTCAAAATCTCTACTTTCTGCCTCCAAGTACTGTGATTACACTGATGTGCCATCATGCTCAGCTTAATTTTTGCTCATATGTAATCACATATATAAGAATAATTAAAAATGTATTAAAAAATAAAAAGATAATATACGAGGTTCCCAAACTCATCCGGCTTTGCAGTCTATTAGTATTTTTCAATAGCCACACTATATTTATTAAAGTACTGACCTGAAGTATTCATTGTTTGGATTAACCACTTAAGCTTTTTTTTTTTTTCTGATTAAGAATCTGATCCAAGATACAATATTTAAACAAGTTTTTTAAAAAGATTTACTTATTTTTATTTTACATATTGGACATTTTGCCTACATGTTTATCACATGTATGCAGTGCTCTCAGAGGCCAAAAGTGGGCATCTGATTCCCCTAGAACCAGAGTCACAGACAGCTGTGAGCTGCCAGATGGTAATGGGAATTAACCCCAGGTCTTCTAGAAAAGCAGTTAGTGCTCTTAACCACTCACCAATCTCTCCAGGATTAATAGTTAGTTTTTAATACGGGGGGAAAAAAACAAATTAAACTTGTTTTTCCTCTGATTACTTTATTGGAATGCTTACTTTATTGGAATAGGTTTTGGCTGAGGAATTATGAAGATTATATAAGATACTATGATAAAGGAGTATAGCCTTAGTCATTAAGCCAAGATGTGTAAAGAAATTTAATAGCTCTGACAGCTGTTCGCCTACAAAATATCCACTGCTAGTGCTCATTTAAATCAAACACTCAATTTTATTGAAGTTATCCAGCACTGCTGCTATCCAGTATCCTCTAGCAATAGTGAGGTACCTGTGTTATCAAGAACATACTGAGCACATGCCTATACCCAAACGATGTTTAAAAATAACTAAACACACACACACAATCCAACTCTATATTAAACAGTGCTATATTCACATCCATATACAGTACATATGAAGCTTCTAAGTGAGTGCAAATGTTTTTCCTTCATTCAACAAATATTTTCTGTTAGGCACTATGGCACTGTACTAAGGCATGGACTTAGTTATGTTAGGTGCTTGAGACAAAAACAAGTATAGGATGTTATAAGAATGCCTTAACAGGAAGAACGCTGTACTGAAAATGGACTATTAATTCCTATAAAGAGAGCAGATCCTGGATCTGACCCCCAGGTTGTTCCTATATCTCATGGTGACAGCCATCCATCCACCTCACTTCAAGAGTCATCACTTCTCCCATTTCACCTCTGTGGATTCAGTCTTCCAGTGTTCCTTAATCAGGCCTGCCTTTCATACCTTCAGCTTTTGTCTGTTTCTTAAACCCTCTGAAGTCACCTTCTTTGGGACTCTGTTCAAATAATTTCTTCTAAATAGGCACGTCACTAACAAATCTATACTGTTTCTAATTGCTCTTTTTGGTGGTAAGGGGTGTTTTTGCTAAAGGAAGCATCACCATTGTGTAAATATTTTAGTCTTATGTATTTCTCATAGTTGGCCCAGAAGGTAACCATTCGTGAAAGAGGAATTTGTCTTTCCTCTATACTGTGTCTGCAATAAATCTTTGACACAAAGCAATCTGGTGCACTAATACAAACTAAATACTACAGAATAACACTGGCATCTGAACTTATTTATAACCATTCAAGTCTATTTTTTTTTAATATTTATTTCATTTATTTTATGTGTATGAGTACACTGTAGCTGTACAGATGGCGGTGAGCTATCATGTGTGTTGCTGCTGGGAATTGAACTCAGGACCTCTGCTCTGTTCCCGCTAGCTTGGGCCCAATTCACTGTAGCTGTCTTCAGACACACCAGAAGAGGGCATCAGATCTCATTATGGGTGGTTGTGAGCTACCATGTGGTTGCTGGGATCCAAATTCAGGACTTTCAGAAGAGCAGTCAGTGCTCTTACCTGCTGAGCCATCTCACCAGCCCTCAAGTCTACTTTCGAATCCATCCTCCATATAATACTCTAAACCATAAATATACCATCTTAAATTTTTCTTTGTTCCATCATTCCCTGTTTCTACCAATTCCTACAGATTTTAACTCTACATATTTGTAATTTATAGACCTACATGTCTTTTGGGAGTGTTATTATCTGATGGGTATACTTTTTTGTTCTTTACAATGTTTTGCTATGCATCCCAGAGTGGCCTAGAACTTGCTATGTAACCAAAGCTGGCTCGAACTCTGGAACATTTTATCTTACTTAGCCTAAGTGTTAGGATTACAAGGGTATACCACCACATCCAACTCTGCCTTTTAGGGAGAAATTATCAGAATCTCCTACATTACTTCCTTGCTTCACAGTGCTGCTGGGGATCTTTCTGAAAACTAATCATGATCATGTAACTGAAAAGCCTAATATCACTGGTTCCCTAAAATGTTCAGGTCCAAATCCAAAAGCACTAACAAAGTACTTTAATACCTTTAGAATTTGATCCTCACCAAACCTTGTAAACTATGATACTTAATCCACAAAACCTTCTTTATTTGCCACATACTTGTCTCCACATCCTAATCAACTCAAAATTCCTTTAATTCCCTGCCAATTTATAAGTACCTGGAAAAGAATTTTAACTTTAATATCAATGTAAGGCTTCATTATTAGTCCCCATTCATCACCTCTTTCCTTTATAAAAACTGTACTTGGTAACTTCACAGGAACACTGTGTGTGTAAGTGCATGTGTGTACAAGTTAGTACATGTGCTCATGTATGTCCACGCAAGTCAAAGTCAGGTATCTTCTTCAATTGTTCCCCACCTTATTTTTGAGACAGAATCACTCACTGAACCTCGAGTTTATATTTCGCTAGACTGGCTGGTCAGCAAGCCCAGGGATACTACGGTCTCTGCAACTCCCACCCTGTGATGGCAGCAGGCACACATCATCATACCTGGCTTTTTATGTGCATAATGGGGAGGGGCAACAAGCACTTCTGATGACTAAGTCATCTCCACAATCCACTAACAAACAAATTCTTTAATCTAGCAAAATGGTAACACTTCCAAAAATATTTGAAAGTATGAGCAATAACCTAAAACACATATAGGTTCTTTAACTTGAAAAAGAAAGAAAGGAAGAAAGGAAGGAAGGAAGGAAGAAAAAAAGAAGGAATGAAAGAAGGAGATAATTTGGTTGGCTGGCCACTTGGCTTGGAGATCTGATTATATACCTTCATATCTAAGGACTCTCTAAACAATGAAGTTCTCCAAAACACTTCTTTCCACTCTGTATTTCACTTCTAAAAAGAAATATTAAATTAGGAAACCTACAATTACTTCTTTCAGCTCAGCAAACATAGCAAGACCATGTTTCAACATAAACTAAAGAGGCACTAATTGTGTCACCAAGGGTGAAACAGTTCTTAACATGGGCCAGGTGTCCCTCTTCACAATACAAAACAAAAAGCAAGCATGAAGGCCAATCTCTCAAATTTCCCAACAACCTATACGCAATGATTATTTGGCCATTTAGCTCTCTTTTTAAATAACATTTTACTTAATGTAAATTTTAAAGTTAAATTGTATTTAATTTTATTTGTGTGTGGTGTGTGTGCTTACTAGGAGACGGAAGTTCTCCTCTTCCGCATTAATCTCTATTAGGCTTGGTGGCAAGCGCCCTTACCTGCTAAGCCATCTCTCTGTCCCCATTTAACTTTTAAATTAGAAAAAAACATTGGACTTCTGGTATAAAGTAATTAACTAGCCACCAAGGAATCTCCGTGCAAAGCTAATATTCCAAAGTCATGCAGCACTGCCTATCAACAATACTGTTTACAAGCAGTTCTTAACTCCAGCAAGGAAAACCATCCTTCCCATATTGCTAGCAAATGACCCCAATATACTATTCATACTTCAATACAATATGATTTACAAACCAAGCTTGTGTATGATATTGGGGAGAAGAGATCTAAAATAGGATTCATATTTTTAAGATTCTTATATTGAAACCAATATTCTAGTCACAGAATATTACAGTACAGAGAATTGTAGGTTAGCACTTACATACTAAACTCAGAATGGCTTCTTTCAGAGACAAATGTTATCCTTTATAGTATCATCCCATGAGGCACCTATAATTAGCACTAAGGAAAAGTGAACAAATGTCTTTAACTACAATGACAAGCCAAGGAACTTGGCTAGATACTCTAAAGTAAAGACTACTGTTTGTTTTCTAGACTATTTATCAATGAGGCAAAAATTAGAGGTAAAATCCTCAACTGTGTCACAGAAACATTCCTCAGCTATATTATAAACAGTTTTGTTTGTTTTATATATGTCGTTATGTGTATATGAATATGCTATGGCACACTTGTGGAAGTCAGAGGACAACTTGTAGGTGTCTGTCAGTTTTTCCTTCTACTACATGCGTTCTGGGGATCAAACTCAAGCCATCAAGCTTGGTGCCCAAGTGCCAATCTGCTAAGTCACCTCAAAGGCTCCCTAAAAGATGATTTTCTAAAATGGAAGGAGAAAGAAGAAGAGGAAGAGGAAGAAGATGATGAAGACATGCTCAAGATCAAAGAGTTATTAGCTCCTTTAGGGCTAGACATTCCAGTATTGAGGAGAAGGAAGCAGAGGAATAAAAAGGCAGCCTGGGTACACAGTGAGACATTCTTTCAAAAAAAAACAAAACATGAAAGCTAGCTCTTCTATTACAAGTTTTCTTGCTTGCTTGCTTGCTTGCTTGCTTGCTTGCTTTGGAGCAAGGTCTCATAATGTAGCTCAGACTAACGCTGAACTTGTCCTGTAGGCTGGCCTCAAAGTTGAGATCTTCTGCTTTGACTTCCGAAGTACCAAGATCACAGGGTAACAGGTGTGCACCTCCATAAATGCATGCACGTGCCTGTGTATGGAGTGCTTGGAAGCAAATGATCTGTTCTCAGTATTTGTGTTAGGAAGCTACAGAAATAACAATCTTCCATTTTGCTGGTAGAGAATTTGGTTTTGTTGTTGTAGTAGTTGTTTTTATTTTTATTTTTGAAACAGGGGCTATTTAGTCCTTGCTGTCTTGGAACTTACTATGTAAACCAGCCTGTACTTCAACTCACAGAGATCTGCCTACCTCTGGCCCCCTAGTATTGGGATTCAAGGCATGCGCTACCACACCAACCTATGACCTATTTTAAAATCAAAAACTTAGGGCTAGGGATGCAACCTAGTTGTACAGCAGTAGTCTAGCACATGTGAACCCTGGTTTTGATCTCCAAGATTAATTTACTGATTCCACACATACACAAGCACACATGTACACATCACAAAATCAAAGTACTGACTCAAAAAAAGCAAAACATAGTAATCCTAAGAATTAAAAAAATAAATAAATAAATAAAAATAGACAGAGCTGGGTATTTTTCCAGAGACAATATATAAGTAGTCAATAAGAAACTATGCTCGCCGGGCGGTGGTGGCGCACGCCTTTAATCCCAGCACTTGGGAGGCAGAGGCAGGCGGATTTCTGAGTTCGAGGCCAGCCTGGTCTACAGAGTGAGTTCCAGGACAGCCAGGGCTACAGAGAAACCCTGTCTCGAAAAACCAAAAAAAAAAAAAAAAAAAAAAAAAAAAAAAAAAAAAAAAAAGAAACTATGCTCAATAGCCATAGTAATTAAGGAACTACAAAACATAAGATACCACTTCACACTAACAAAAATGGCTATTTAACAAACAACCAGTAAATAACAAGCATTGTTAAGGGTGCAATGAGACTGGAACTCTTATATTGCCAATGAAAATATAAAACACTATAGCCACAATGAGAAATAGTATGGCAATTTATCAGATAATTAAATTTAAAACTGTCATAAAATGCAGCAATTTGACTTCTGAGTATGTAACCACAAGAATGAAAAACAGGGACCTGAGGAAATGTTTGCACACTAGTGTTTACAACAAAGTCAAAACATAGAAATGACTCAGATGCCAGGCAATGAGCAAGTACACAATACACTACATGTACAATGGGTTATTGTTTAGTCTTAAAGAAAAAAAGAAAGAAAACCCCTCACATGCTACAATGTGGATAAAACTTGAAGGTATGCCAAGTGAAATAAGTCAGATACAAAATAACAAATATTATATGCTTTCACTTATATGAGATGCTTAAAACACTCATTAAAAAACAAAAAAGTTGGTAGCTGGAGAGATGGCTCAGGTCCTGAGTTCAATTCCCAGCAACCACATGGTAGCTCACAACCATCTGTAATGGGATCTGATGCCCTCTTTGGGTGTGTCTGAAAATAGCTACAGTGTGCTCATATAAATATATCTTAAAAAAATTAAAAAGAAAGAGAGAGGGAAAGAAAGGGAGGAAGGAAACTTTGAAAAAATAAAAAAGAAAAGTTGTTTGCCATGGACAAAAGTGTAGAAGATGTCAATTGCACCATCTCAATTTCCTTAATACCACTGAAATACTGGAAAAAAGGCAAAAATGATTAATTTTGTTATGTGTGTTTTTAATAAATATTTTAAACCTAGTTATCTTAAATTCCCAGATTACTTTTAGTCCATGAATTCAATAGTTTCCTATTTTTTATTTTTATTTTATTTTATTTATTTATTTATTTTTTTTTTTTTTTGGTATTTTCGAGACAGGGTTTCTCTGTATAGCTCTGGCTGTCCTGGAACTCAACTCTGTAGACCAGGCTGGCCTCGAACTCAGAAATCCACCTGCCTCTGCCTCCCAAGTGCTGGGATTAAAGGCGTGCGCCACCACCGCCCGGCCAATTTTTTACTTCTTTATAATTTATCTCATTATTGGTATGGTTTTGAGGCAGAGTCTTACTCTATAGCCTGGCTGTCCTGGAACTCTCTCTGTAGACCAGGTTGGCCTCCAACTCACAGAAATCCACCTTCCTCTGCTTGCCAGGGGTTGGGAAAGGCATGTACCACTATGCCCAGCTAGTAACTTTCAAATTTATACATTAAGGTTAGCCCATGTAACAGGCTCAGATTAAGACATCAGCACCAGCAATACTTTGATTGATTGATTGGTTGGTTGACTGACTGACTGACTGATTGACTACAGGAGGAGTTCATGCAGCACAGACTGACCTCAGACTCACTATGTAATCAAACATAAACTTCTGGTCCTCCTGTGTCTATCTCCCAAATGTAGGGGGGGTACTATAGACTGAACTCAGGGCTTTGTGCTGTTAGGCAAGTTCTCCACTAACTATAGCCCCAGTCCTATATCAATAATCTTTGGACATTCTCCAGGTCATTTCCATACTCAGACAACATTGCAAGCCACCATTAATCAGCAATGTCCAACATTCTTAATCTCCATGAACAAAGTATCTATTTTAAAATCCCAAAGAATGTATCGCTGAATCTTCTATTACTTCTACACATTTAGTGAACACGTTACTGAACATTATACAGTAAAGAATCCTTAGAAAACAATTACCGTATAAAGTTTAAAATCTTGAATACTTTCCTTTCGCTACTCTCTGCTTTTACTATTTACTAGTGCTCTTTAGAAAGATGTAAGTGTATGAAATATATCATCTGCCTAATAGGGCTTACAAGTTCTCTTGTTTTTCATGTCCTAGTAATCAGCTCCAACCCTTAGTCCTGTTTAATGCTGTGGAAAGGAGTTACAGAACTGCTATGTGTTTTACATTTCATTACATATAAAGCTAGAGAAATAATAGGTTGTTTTAAGATTTGCAGTCATTTATGGTAAACTCTTAACTCTTAATGGTGCCTTATCAGTCCTACTTAGGCATTGCCCACAATCATGAAAAAAGATTTGTTTAAGTCAATACTAAGAACTGTCCTGTTGTAGAAAATAGCAATAAGGAAAAAAAAAATGAGTGAAAAGGGGAGAAGTCATTCTTAGGACTTAATTTTTCTCAAAATATTCCTGGAAAAGATGAAAATGTTAAAAGCTATACAAATCCTAATGATTTAAGCACTAATAAAATATATCAGGATATAGGTATTATACCACCCTGCAAGATCAGACTCAACAAGAACAAATGAGTTTAGAAAGACTACAGAAGTGGGGGGAATGGACAGTCTGAAGTAACTAAGCCTAACTAGGCAGGCCGTGGATACTTTGGCACAGGAACCTTTGGGACTCTACCACACAACTTAGGACAAAATTAGTTCCAGGAAGAGATCACCAGGTATTACACAATAAACAACCAACATTAACAAGTTAAGTTTAAAGCCCTAGAATCTAGTTGTTAAACAATCACCATGTAATTATAATCATTTGGACTATGGCCAATCCAAATCATGATGTACTCTGAAGATAAAATACACACTAGATTTCAAAGGCCTCACACACAAAAAATGTAAACTATCTCAGAGGTAATATTTCTTGTAGATTTACGCTCTAAAAAGTATACCAAACTAAGTAAAATATTCTTAAAACTAGTTTCACCTGATTTGGGCTTTAATTTTATTTAGTGCACGAGCACACACACACTCACACATGTACCTGTCAAACACATCACCAAGCTCAGTTAACAGAGAACAAAATTTTACACTATGCATGTGGCTCAAGTCTATCTTATTTCTTTATGCTACTCAAGAAGATACAAAGAAAAGAAACAATTGTAAAGAAAACATAGCAATGGATGCCAACAGGCCCAGGTCAAGGCCAGGCTAGGCTACATAAGCATAACACACTCTCAACAAACAATAACAACACATAGCAATACCTCTTACTTTCAACTTTTCAGAGGTGGTAAAGATATCCAAGGGACAAAGATCATCCTAAACCTATTAACTGCTACCAATTCCTTTCCAGGAGAGATTTACATGTCATGGTGCTTATTTTTAATTAATTTTGGAGATCAGGAGATAATGTAAAAGCCATATGTAGTAGTAAATAGTTTTATTTTGCAATTTAAAGCATAAAAGCCTATTCTTTTACCTAGTGATTTTAAAAAAACACCACTTGACAAACTGCTTGTAAACACTAAAAGCACTGTGTTAGTTATAAAGGTAACATCATCCAAAAATGTTTCTACAATGATAGGAATGCCCCATCTCTGAACCATTATTATACAAAACAACAGCCATTACATAGAATAAGCCTTTAAAATGTAGCTTACAAAACTGACGTAATTTTTTTATCTTAATTTCAATGTATTGGATTTAAATAGCAGCAAGCTAGTGGCTATCACAGTAATCAGTACACGCGTAAAACATCTTTAAGGGGGAAAAGCATCATATTTCATCATTTCAACCTAGTGTTCTTTTCCTTTTCTTTCTTTTTGAGGGGTAAGCAGTGGTTGTGGTGCAGTAAGACTCACTATGTAGTGCTGGAATTACAGACAGATGTGTGCCACCATGCTCAGCTTTAATATTCTAATTATGACAATTTACCACAAATGCTTGAGGTATTCCTCTCCTTCCCCACAAAACAAAAACCAAGAACATCTTAATCTTTGTGGATGAGGTTCTTTCCCAGGACACAAGAACACACTGAACCACATTCTTGATCCTATCTCTTTTTTGCTATATCTACCATGAATTATTTTATCTTGTATTTATACATGTCTTTGTGTGTATGTAAGCATGATCACGTGTATATGCATGCTCATGTGTATATGTTTTGCAAAATATGTTGCCTTTTAAAATTGAGGCTAAAGATAACTAATACATGTAGAATAAATGTGTCAAAGACTAATAAAATTAGCAATATTGTTTTCATAAAAAGTTACATATCTATGACTGAATGTATGGGATAAGATTATGGTACATATTAAAATCAAATACTAGCCAGATGTGGTAAATCCTGCCTGTAAACCCAGTATTCTGAACACTGAGGTATGAGGAGCACCTCAAGTTCTAGATTAGTCTAAGCTACAGTTATTCCAGGCCAGTCTGAGCTACAAATTTCATAATATTGTATATGATACCATCTGCTACTTAACAAAATCTATGTCAATATACTCTGTAAGATATATTAGTTGTCTCAAAAAAGAGTTGTAGACCAATGTCATTGTATCCTGTATATCTTCCTAGAAGCATTTAAAACTTGCTAAGTAAGGGGCTAGGGGGACTGGCTAAATGGATAGAGATAATGGCCACCAAATCTGACAGTAAAACTGACTCCCAGGAGGCACATAACAGAGCGTAACAAACTTTTAAAAGACATTCATTGAATTTCACAGATGTGGCACATGAAGGATATCACTCACCCACATAATACAAACATACACATGGGGGGTGGGGTTATGAATGGATAGATAAATGTAATAAATTAAAAAGAAATCTTGAGAGGGATGGCAAGATAGCTCAGCTAGTAAGAGCACTGACTGCTCTTCCAAAGGTCCTGAGTTTGGATCCCAGCAACCACATGGTGGCTCACAACCATCAGTAATGAGATCTGATGACCTCTTCTGGTGCTTCTGAAGACAGCTGCAGTGTAATTAGATATAATAATAAATCTTAAAAAAAAAAAGAAAGAAATGTTAAGCTAGTACAGTGGGACCTACCTATTATACCAACTAGCAGAAAGGAAAGGTAGGAAGATCAACTGCACCAGGAATCAATGGACAACACAATGAGACCTGGCTCAAAAGAAAAAAAAAAATCTTGCCAAATGTACAGACTTAACTGCCCAATCAGCAAAATGGCTATAATAGATTGAACATGACAAAATGTTTAACAAACTACAAACTCAATAATACTCTTACTCAAGACAGTCTTATTTGGATACACTATCAAGCACCCCAAGTAACTGGTTCTTATACCATCCAACTGGCTTACAATCTTACTAGCAAACCTAGTGACTAGCACAAAACCCATGTACAGCAGAAATATTTAAGATAAAATATTAGATGTTCTTTTTTTTAAAAAGATTTATTTATTATTATAAGTAGGTACACTGTAGCTGTCTTCAGATGCACCAGAACAGGTCATCACGTCTCATTACGGGTGGTTGTGAGCCACCATGTGGTTGCTGGGATTTGAACTCAGGACCTTTGGAAGAGCAGTCGGTGCTCTTACCCACTGAGCCATCTCACCAGCCCCCTAGATGTTCTTTTATACAATTATCTCAACACTAACTTGATTCAATGGTTAATTACTCATAATTTTATGAGTAATTTAAGGGTTCTTTATACCTATCTTGAATGCATTAACTAGAAAGTGACTCCATTTCTTGCCTTTCTGCTAGAAACTCGTAGACAAATTAACTATGTCTACATCCAGAATATTAGAAAATGAGTATCTCGCTGGGTGGTAGTGGCGCACGCCTTTAATCCCAGCACTTGGGAGGCAGAGGCAGGTGGATTTCTGAGTTCGAGGCCAGCCTGGTCTACAGAGTGAGTTCCAGGACAGCCAGGGTTATACAAAGAAACCCTGTCTTGAAAAAAACCAAAAAAAAAAAAAAAAAAAAAAAAAAAACGAAAAAAAAGAGAAGAAAAGAAAAGAAAAAAAGAAAAAAAAGAAAATGAGTATCTCCCTAGACTTACTGTGTAGTACATGCCACAATTCCAACTACTCCAGAGGCTGACACAGGAAGATTACAAGTTTGAAGCCAACTTGGGCAACTTAGAAAGCAAGCCTCAAAATAAGAATACAACTAAATTCTAGAAATACAGCTCAGTGGGGAGAGCACTCGCCTGGTATGTATTTGATCGCTATTACCACAAAAGGAATGAGGAGACAGGAAAGACACAAGACAGACAATATGGACAGAAACACAGACAGCAAAGTAGAGTGTGTGTGTGTGTGTGTGTGTGTGTGTGTGTGTGTGTGTGTTTGTGTGCACACGCGCACGCATGCATCTTAATCCGCCACTCTCCATCCTAGCCTCTGAGACCAAATCTAGAGCTAGGCTGGCTGCCAAAAAGTGCTAGGGATCCTCCTAGCTCCACGTCCCCACAGTGCTGTGGTTACAGACCTACTCCACATCATGCCTAGAGTTTTACACACACAACAATAACTAAAGAAAGAGAGTCCATGAATTTAAAGAGAGAATAAGGGTGTGGGGGGGGGGGCTAGAGGGAGAAAAGAGAAGGAAAAATGATGTAATTATCTTAAAAAATTAAAAACACATTTTTCCCATTAAAAACAAATCTAGTCAGCAGTGTGGCACACAACTTTAATCCCAGCACTTAGGAGGCAGAGACAGTTGAGTCTCTGTGAGCAAGAGGCCAGCCTGGCCTACACAATGAGTTCCAGGATACCTAAGGCTACACTAAGCAGTAAGACCCTATCTCAAAAAAAAAAAAAAAAAAAAAAGGAAGGAAAAAAGGAAAAAAGAAAAGAAAAGGAAGAAAGAAAGGGAGAAAAAAAAAAAGAAAGAGGATGCTTCCCCAAAGACCTACGCACCTCCATCTGTAACTTTTCTACTTTTCTGTGTCATAAATCTAATTCAAAGCGCAAGAAAATTAAACACATCTTATGCAGAACTCCAATTTACTTTAGTTAAAGCAACTTAAGATTGGGAAATTTAGGGGCTGGAGCTGGCTCAGAAGTTAAGAGCACTAGCTGCTCTTGCAGGACCTGGGTTCCATTCCCACCTCCCATGTAGCAGCCCACAACCATCTTTAACTCCAGTTCCAAAGGATCCAAACCCTCTTCTGGCCTCCTCAGACATCAGGCACTCACATGCTATACACACATTTAAGACATTCACATATACATGCAAAACAAAAATAAATCTTTAAAAATTAAATAGGTCAACCCTACATAAAACATAATCAGACATCAGGAATACAAGGTCAGCCTAGTCAACAAATCAAGTTCTAAGCCAGTCAGGTCCACAAGGTGAGACACTGCTCAGAAAACAACCCCATACCCGCAAAAAGGTACATATAGCTCATTCCCATTGCAAGAAAATTCTTAAAATGTATAAAGGGAGAGGGAAGTAGTTACGGAAATTAAGTACTTACAGTACTTTGCCAACATTAACTTCTGAATGTGTCTGTAAAATATATTTATTATACATCTCATAAAATTAACAGACATCAACTACCAAAAGAGGAAAATAAGATAGCTTACCTTTTATTTATAGGTTTTTCATCTTTCTCATATGGCTTCACAAACCACTTGCCAATTCGTACAAAGTTTCGGTTCATTAAACATCGCTCCAACAGATTGTGAACTGCTTTGAAAAGCAAAGTACGGCATTCATAGGAAAGGCCATTCTCCCATACTCCATCTTCCTCTTCTAAAGAAAAAAAATCAAGTAGAAAGTAAGTTAGTGAGACTACATCTTCTCAGGGAGAACTAAAATATGTGACAGACCAATGTCTATATCCATAGTTTTCTCCTTTACTTCATCTAGCTGCAATCTTTTGACCTCTTGAACTGCCTGGGGGGATGGGGTGGGGTGGCGGGCTTTCTGTTTGTTTGTTTGTTTGTCTGTTTTTGAGAGTCTCACTATTTAGACCTGAATGGCCTGGAACTTGACAGCAACCTTGCCTCTAGCACCTGAGTGCTGGGGTAACAAACACGCACCACTGTACTTAATGTTCTGTACACATCAAAGTATCAGGTGTCAAAGTTATCCTACAAGATAGACAATGCCTAAGAGCTCTAAAAACTGCCTAATAATTATCTTCCACAATATAAAAAAAAGCAATAGTATCATAAACATAAAGGCTTGTTTTCTGCATTTTAAAAAAGGGTATTGACTTGTATAACCTGGAAAATATTAAACATACCATATGATGCCTGTTTCTAAACTGGCTCACTTGTTACTTTGTCCTAATTCTTCTAATCATTTAACCTGAAGGGGGAGGGGCAGAAAGCCTATCAGTTAATAATTAAACTCAAAACATTTCATGATAATCAGCATTCTTATCTATGACTCAACTAAAAAACTAAGTGAAGAGTATAAAGGAAGCTGCTGCCACCAAGTCTAACAAGCAACGTGTTAATTATCAAATAGATCTCATTTCAATGACTCACATGACTATTCAGTATAGAAGGAAATATAAAAACTTCTGTTTTAAATGGCTTACCAGTCAGAAGAAGTATTGCTCTTCACTAACTACATAGCCTCAAATTTCCCACTACATCTATTAATCACTCTAAGTTTCAGGGGTGGGGAGTCGGGGACAGCAATCAATCACTAGTAAGTCTGGACACAGTTCAGAGAACAAAATTCATTCTTTTATCTATAACAAAACATTCAATAAGGATAACAAATAATGATAGATACCACATCAGCAACTTACATTTTATTTTGTTAGCCCAAATATAATTAAGAATCTTCTAATATACTCCATCCATATATATATATATATATATATATATATATATATATATATATATATATACACATATACACACACACACACACACATACATACATGACCTTTCCTTTGTCTTTCTTTTTAACCCAGCTGTCCTGGAGCTAACTACATTAGACCAGGCTGGCCTTTAACTCTCAGCAATCCTCTTGTCTCAGTATCCCAATATTAGCACTGGGATTGTACGTATGAGCTACCACTCCCAGCTATAAACATTTTCTACTTATGCACCATCATAGTTTTTCTTCTTGAGGCAGGAGCTTGCTCTGTAAGGCTTGCCTTGAACTCATGATCTTTCCATGTTAGCTTCTCAAGCCTCTCAAGTATTAAGGGCACAGACCTGTGCTACCATGTCGTGCTCTCATTTAATTTTCAAATAAAACAAAACAAAAAAAAAGAACAAGTATCTCACTTCACAAACTTACATGCTGAACCTAGAAAAAATAACATTTACTATGAGCTTTTGAATAAAAACAGAGATGTATTAAGAGTGACACTTGCCAAGCAGTGGTGGTACACGCCTTTAATCCCAGCAGCACTTGGGAGGCAGAGGCAGGCAGATTTCTGAGTTCAAGGCCAGCCTGGTCTACAGAGTGAGTTCCAGGAAAGCCAGGGAGCCAGGGCTACACAGAGAAACCCTGTCTCGAAAAAACAAACAAACAAACAAAAGAAGAGTAACACTCAGTTTATATTCAGAATGCATTACAACAAATGGTCAGAGTAAACATTAACTAAAAAACATAATGACAGTGGACTTTAACTGCATTGGAAATTGCCACTACAAAGGTTAACACTGATTTTATGTTGTTCTTTCAAGTGTTCTTTCCTAAATCATTGTCAGGCCTTTCAAAGCATCTACAGAAAAACAAAGGAAAACAGTAATACTTGCAGGCTAGAATAAAGTAATTTTAAGCAGGAAAACTTCACATTCAGTTATGTTAGAGATCCTTATCTACTTCACTTAAAGCTAAAATGCTTATGGGTCTCATAAAGATATTCTGAGAGAAAAGGAGCTGGCACATAGTGACTTCACTTATTTAAGGTCTAGATCACAAGCATATGTGTGAGCTGCTAAGAGGAAAAAAGAATCCATCTTTTGGCTTAATTAGGACTTCTGATTTCAAAGTCAAATACCTTCATTAAAACTTGTATCTCAAATTACATGACAATAGTAATAGAAATACATGTGTTCAGAATTCCAAAAGAAACATGCCAGAACTGCTCCCAATTCTCCACCTGTTCAATGTCCTTTATTACCTTCAAAACTCCCTACCTTCTAAACACAATGGCTCTAACATCTGCCTTATAGAAGTAGCCATTATCAAAATATATTGCCTAACTACTGTTAAGTTTTAAAAAGACATAAGATACAGTTACTCTTCTAAACATATCTAAGCTGCAAGTTATTATTCATTTAAATTAATTATTTTAGATTAACTCAAATAAATTCATTTAAAACTTGTTCCTATAGTTTAAAACAAGAGTGTTAAGCACAAAGTTCCAATTCACTAAAAGCCCACTTTGAACCACTAGTAACGGCTCAGCAAGCTTAACAACCCGGGTCTGAATCCCAGGACCCACATGGTAGAGGCAAGAACAGACTCCCACAGATGTTCTCTGAATTCCACGTGTGTACTGTACTTGTACAGACACAGACATACACAGTAACAAAAGTAAATAAATATGTGAATGTAGTTTATATTTAAAAGACTTTAGCAAATTATGAACTGCTTTGCATTTAAAAACAAAAATCTTTAGAAAAGCAAAAGTTACAGTTGTTTATACATTTTTACACATCCTAAAAAATACAGTTTTATTTTTAAAAATCTATTTCAACTAAATCTAAGCTAAGAATACCAAACGTGGTTTAGCTAACCAAGGCCAGCAAGATAGTTCAGAGGGTGAAAGTGCTTGCTGACAAGCCTGTTGACCTGCGTTTGATCCTCAGAACTTATATAAGATAGGAAAGAGAAACAACTCCACAAAGTTGTCTTCTGACCTCCACATGTATGCAGTGCATGTGTGTCACACACACACACACACACACATTTTTTTGAAAGCAGTATTAATTTTCAAGGACTTGTCTCATTGCTTTAACTTTTATCTAGAGACACTTAATATGAACTTAATGCTTTCAGAAGGAGGTTCTTGTCCCAAACACTCATCATTTTCATTATTACAAACAGAATCCACCCAGGGCAAAAAAGATATCTGAAATACACCTTCACCTACATGGTAAGTGACTAAGTATTTCATTTTTCATTGCTAATGAAATACTAACTCCCAATGAAAAGTCTAAAGAAATTTGGGGGTTTTTTTTGGGAAGAGTGTCACCTAGAAACAAAAAGTGTACTGAGCCAGGCAGTAGTGGAGCAAGCCTTTAATCCCAGCATTTGGGAGGCAGAGGCAGGTGGATTTCTGAGTTCGAGGCCAGCCTGGTCTACAGAGAGAGTTCCAGGACAGCCAGGACTACACAGAGAAACCCTGTCTTGAAAAACAAAACAAAACAAAACAAACAAACAAACAAACAAAATAACCAAGCAAAAGTGTACTGAATCAACTTTCTAATACCCTGATGTTGTAAAAACAAAAAGTACTTTTTTTTTTTTTCGAGACAGGGTTTCTCCGTGTAGCCCTGGCTGTCCTGGAACTCACTCTGCAGACCAGCCTTGGCCTCGAACTCAGAAATCCGTCTGCCTCTGCCTCCCAAGTGCTGGGATTAAAGGTGTGCACCAAAAAAAAAAGTGCAAAAAGTACTTTCTACATACTGTACTCACAGATATAAACAGTGAATGGCAGAACCAACCACCCAAGACAAGTACTATCTCTTATCTTACACTAATTAAAAGCTCCTTGAATCAACACCAGCATTGTAACAAGGAAAAGTGAAGAGAACACATGGAAGCTTTAGCAGGCACTTTAGAACTTAACCAGAGGCTAATGGAAAAAAGTCTGCTTAATGTATTTAAATAAATGTTTTCCTCTTCTTGTATCTTTAATCCCTAGAGAAAACAAAGTTTCTATTCTGTTTTTAGTACTTTTCCATTACTATTGGATTAGAACTCTTAACCATCAGTGATACTCAAAAGATTTTGCAAATTATTTGTAGAATGCAATAACACAAAAGTTCAAATGCTAAAGCTGTATGTTTCACTAAGAACACAGATTATAGAAGTGACAAAGGATGTGTCATAGGTCATCAAAATAATTACGAGTTAAAAAAATCAGTATCAAAAGCAAAAAAGTTGATACAACCAATACTCAATATTTTCCTCAAAAATGACCTCTTTAAATATCTCTATGGTGATTAGCTGATTTTTAAAAAGGCATCTTTTCCCTATAATTTTGCTAAGAGCTAAGATGCAACATATGCCAGTGGATAAGGAATGACACAAAATTAGCATGTTAGAAAATAGTACAGACTTCTTGAAAAAAAATCAACATGTCTAAATCAGTGTCTCTTTTAATAATTACTTCTCATTCACAACTCATTAAGTCAATAAATATCACTAACTGCTTAAAGCTATCACATCATTCACTTAGGGACAAAACTTGAAGATTTAAAACAGTTTAGTGAGGTGATTGTTGTATCTGACACGACTATCTAAACAATAATACTTTCTTGCTCAAAAAAGGATACTACAGAACATACACACAGTCATCACTCATAAGACTAGCCAAGGAAATGGGACATAATTTACCAAGTTTAAAACAAAGATAGAAATACCTCTTCAGCATGGCTTAGCTTGATACTTTTTGTGTTTATCAACTCTGCTAAAAGCTGCCCGTTAAGGTTAAAGTCCACTATAATTAATGTCCTCTGATAAAGCATCCAAAATTAAATCTGGAATAATGACCCCGTTAAGCAGTATGCATTATGAAACTCTACTATAATGACAATATCTGGATGTGTTGCTAACTCTCATATAGAGACCTCTGAAACCACACACACACACACACACACAAAATGTTTTTAGCCTTGATTCAGCATACTTTTTAACTCAAGAAATCCAAAGTCTCATCAGAATCTACCTTATGATTTTTTTAAGACAACAATCTTGGAAGAGGGAATAGTTTTTGTTTTTAAGAATAAAAACCAATGACTGCAATAAAATTTTGAAATCTTAGGACACAGAATAAAAATACACAGAAATGCTCAAAAACACATCAAACGAAATTAAAACAATCTTGCTTTTTAAAACAGCAAATTAACAGTACATGTAAAAGAGCCAATCAACCATACCCAATGGAGACTTGACAGAAGTCAGTGAGCTAAGATTTCCCCACCACCAACTTTATATCTGTCATTCATTATCACACAACTACTAAACAACTGGAAAACCTGTAACCAGAAATTCCTTCCCTAATTCTTTTTCTACCAAAATAAAACAACATAGATTCAACTAGCCATTCTCCTAGAAACACAATAAAAACTCATATATTTGGCTTTGAAATCCAAAGGATTCTTCTTTTTAAACAAATGTCTTTCTGGAATGTTATACTTAAGCTAATACCAATGTGCACAAATCCTTATCCAAAAATCACCAGGCCTTCCCAAATTACTTTGTGAAACAGCACCAAGTACTACCGATACAAAATAAGCAAAAATTCAAAGTGTAGAATACAATTTACTCGGTCTGTTTTCTGTCTATACATTAGATAAACTTAATGGTAACCCAGAAATGTGCTAAATGGTATGAGGCAGAAGAGAAGGTGAAATTTAACATGTGCTGCAAAACCTGATTAGACTCTAGACTTTCAGAACTGACAAAATCATCAAAAAGGAGCAGCTTCCCCGAGAAACTGTCAAAGCCTAGAAGAGCAAAAAGTAAGAGGGTAAGTAAATATCATTTGGCAGCCTAGACCAGATCCTAAAAACAACAGAAGAACTAGGTAAAAATAAAGAAATCCAAGAGAAGTAAATAAATATTTTAATATAACAATATTGACTTATACATTTTAACAACTCCATCATTCTGATATAGATATTAAAAATAAAGAAAGTTAAGTGAGAGATGCACAGGTACTCTCCACTCTACCCTGCCCAGATTCATGTAAAGCTAAAATTACTTCAAAGAAAATTATTCTTAAAAACAGCTATAGATGAGACAGAGTAGATAAAGGGGCTACTTTGGCTGTGGTTTTGTTATTGAACCCATCAGTGAAAAAAAAAAAAACAGAATTCTAACCTTTACAAAAATGAATGCCTACCTTCTACTCCTACCCCCAATAAGGAAGGAGGGCAATATTACCATAATCACAAACATGTCAGTAACAAGAAGTAGTAGGTGTTGAACCAAACAGGGACACTGCCTGAGAAGAACAGGCTCAAGCCAAATTAACTAGCTGCTTAGTTACCACCTGGGTCCTTCCTGGTCCTCTTTCCTCACTGCTACGCCTCCACTTGGAGCTCAGGACTGCCTCATGCAGCTGATGCCACCCGTACTGTCCAGCTGCTCTCTTCTCAAGGGAGCTTAAAAGAAGGGAACCAAGTGCCACAGATGGGAAGAAATGAAAAGGGGGTTAGCTAGAGCACAGAGGCGCACTAATTACCCCAAAAGGGAGGCAGACGGTGTCCCTGGAGCAAAAAAAAAAAAGGGCAAGATAAATATCCTCCATCTGAAAAGACCTTATTATTCTTTAAGATAGTCTCATTTAAGTAACATTCTAAAGTAAACAGAAGGTTAAAAAGAAGCTAAAACATTATATAAATACCACTGACTTTGTAAACCAAGAGTTCAGGGCTAGCTTTGAAACAGTAGACATGATCACATGCTACTCAACTGTGTTTGTGTTTACTCTTTGGGTCCCTTCCACTTTGATAAAAATATTTAGTTATTCAATAGCACTCAGCAGAACTTGACAGCAATAAAAGTTTGATATCTAAAAATTATTTACTATATTCAAGGATCAGTATCTGGATTAGAGTGCAGGTATTGTCATTTTAAAATTATGCTAAAGGAGAAGGAAAGGAACACTTGAAGGTCTAACCAAGCTCTGCTTGAGAACACACTTCTGATGATCTAATATCCACAAGAAAAATAGCTCCACAAAGTGTTTTAACAACATACATTGCTAATAAACAGCTCATATTCTATCTTAATAGACTTTTAACCTTCAAAACATTAGTATCACTATGGTAAAACTAAACACTGTATTTAAACTTATCTTTGATTACACAAAATGTGTTCCATGGAAAGGTTTGTTCAAGGCTATGCAGAGTAGCACACACCTGTAATACCAGCACTGAGTCTGAGCCTGAGGAGGGCTTTGAATTCAAGGCAACACCACAAGACTCAGTCTCAAATAAAGAAGTGTATTCAGATGCTGCGCCAACTTTATCAAGAAGACTCAACCCTGTGAGTAGACTCAAGGTATTTATATAGGGCTACATGACTTCTGGATTATATTTCATATAAAATAAAATAGATCAAAAACCATAAACCACAGAAAACTAACTTTCATACAAGAAAGCTTTTTACCAAATGGCCTAAGAAGCAGGAGAGATGGCTCGGGAATAGAGTAAAAGCACTAGCCAGTCTCAGTTCGATTTCCAGCACCCACACACATAAAAAAACAGATATGGCACATCTGTAATTCCAGCACCCCTACACTAAGATGGGGAACAGAGATAGGAAACAGTCAGAGACAAAGAGGGCCAGGCAGCCTGAAATAAGCTTCATAACAGCAAAAGAACAATCAGTAAAACCCTGTCTCAACAAGACAGAAGAAACAGGACTCCAAAAACAATTGTCCTCTGACCTCTATACAACATGGTGCACACACACCCACACCTACACTCCATCCACACATAAAATTTTAAAAACCTTAAAAAAAACTTCAACTTAACTGTCAAAAATCTTACCAAACCAGAACTTGGTTCCTCCAAGTATATCAATCAAAGATATACTGAGTTTAAAAGTCAAGAAAATAGGGCTGGCGAGATGGCTCAGCAGGTAAGAGCCCTGACTGCTCTACCGAAGGTCCTGAGTTCAAATCCCAGCAACCACATGGTGGCTCACAATCACCCGTAATGAGATCTGACGCCCTCTTCTAGCAAGTCTGAAGACAGCTACAGTGTACTTATGTGTAATAATAAATAAATCTTTAAAAAAAAAAAAGTCAAGAAAATAAAAAGAAAGTAATATTGATGTGCTCATAATAAACTGTTTCTGTGCAACCTTTCAGATTAATGACCTTTGTACTTTAAAAGTTAATAAGATGGCACTTGTCTTTAGTAATATATTCTTTGATGAAACAGTATCTAAAAGACACTCTCACCCACCCACCAAGAAATAGCAAATGCCTCCTTGAGTTAATAATCATAAATAATGCTAAAATAAAACTATACTTTTAAAAATATATGCCAACACAAAGTTACATTTCTAGACCCACCCACAGGGTCAGACAAAAAAGAACATAGCAAAATAGACTCAAAGGTGAGTTACACTTGGCTTCAAAACTATTATATAACTGTGAAAAACACCATGCTTCCAAGATTCCGTTTTTCTCAGGTTAATGAAAATGCTTCCCCTAGATACAAACTGCCTGTGAGAAACTACAGAAGGAAGCCAGCGGTAGAGGAAGAAACTCAGTCAAAGCTCAAGTCTCCTGGAATCTACCTGGGTAACTTAAGGAAACTAAAACAAGGAAGGTGAGACAGAACATGGCAACCCTCTTACAGCTTCAGGCTGACAAGGCAGCCCACCACAGCACAAGCACATCGGGAGAAATGTACAACATTGCCAAGGCACATTTAAAAAAGATAAAGTGCTTTCACCTGATAAGTCATGGTGAATAAGGTCAGCAAAATTGGGATCTTTACCCCACCAAAATATCCACAATTCTCTTCTTCCAGGTCTTTGATCTCGCCGCCAAACACCAAGTACATCTGCCTTAAGGCATCGACTAAAACTGCTCAAAATGGGGTCTTCTTCTGTCACCGGAAACAGAATAGGGGCAGAAGTTGGGCCTTGCCATACATATCTTTTCCACTTAATTCCTGTCAAGTCGGCCTGAAGGAAAAAAAAGCATAATATCTATATTATTGTTCATTCACTCAAATAAATAATATATATTTGTTAGCAAATATAAGTATATTATTTACACATTTATATATAAAAATATATTTACTATAAAGTCCTTGATTTCATTAAAGCATCACTATTTCTAATGCATGCTTAAGCACCTAGAGATGATGACCAAAACAAACAAAAACCACCACAGCAAATAATTCTAATTTTTCAATCAAGAGGAACTTAAGGAAAAGAACACAAAACTGTTACATAAACTACCAAAGATGTCACTGAGTAGCAAGTCTATAAGAAATGCAAAATATCCAGAGCTGACCACATGAAACAATGATGTTAAGCCTGAAAGCCAATGATGTTAAGATGAAAGATACACAGTAGGTGTATCTTTCCTCTCTGTCCTTCCTACATTGGCCTCTAGCCCACCAGTCACATTTGTTCCTTGGAGAACTGAAAAGTAAACACTGTCATCCCAAGTTTGTAAGAAGTCATGGCTCTAATGAGAAAATATCTGAATTTTTTTCTGAAGGAGAAAAAAAAAAAAAAAAAAAAGAAGCCTGTTAATTCTCCACAAGCACACATCTTCAGGAAAAGAACTACTTCCAAGGAGCTGTCGGATTTGTGCTAATCTATCTTCAAAAAAACCAAAGTGCCAAAAATAGATCCAGTTGGGGAAGACAGAAACGTTAAACCTGCTGTATATCTTACTGCATGTGAGGAGATGCTGATTAATGGACACTGTCAAGGAGACCAGCCTAGCCTGTAAGGCAGAAGTACATGAAAGATTCCTATTTGCCATTATCGTGAAAGAGATTCAACAAAGGAAATTCAGTAATTCTTTATTCTGACTGAGAGACAGAAAGCATAAGGTGCCAAAAATGAAACTGCTGATACATGACTGGCAGTTTACGCTTGCCAACTAGTTATGCTCCACCCACTTAATTCACTTACCTATGATAGACTTAATATTTCTCAGAGCACACGAAAAGTGAAAAAGTCACTCCAGCTTAAAGTCATTCGGGAAGCTCGGCTATCGTTTAATTCAGGACTAGATACTTGCAACAGTTGGTACTTTTGACAAAAGTCTTAACGATCGGGTGTTATCCGATTTGGGCCGACCTACATACACATACTAGAACATCCCTAATTCCAGCTTCCCCAGACTTTTCAGTTCAATAAAAGGAACAGCCAGCTCAAAACATTCTTAAAACGTAAGCAAAACAGACAAATATAGAACGTTTAGTGCGAAACCACAGTACCTCCTCCACTTGCCTCTCCACTCTCACAAAAACATAATGTTCTAATAAAAGCAAGATGGCTAGAAATTGTCAAAATGGCAAAATGTTTTCAAAGTTTAAAAAGAAAACACATGAACTGGCATACAGTTTTTACACAAAGATCTGAAGTCACCCATAAGGAAACTACTCCTGTCTGTGTTAGTTTAACTTATAAAACGAAGTGGGTTTTAATACATAAGTTTGGGGGCGGGGGGTGTCCTGTTTAAGAGAAGCCCACTTACAAGAGAAAAGCAAGCGTAAACGCAGTGAAGCAGGGACAGTCGTGGAAAGTCGTGGAAAAGGGATACACTCACACTCTTCGATACAAGGGGCGGGAGGCGGGGGGGGTTGGGTGGGGGGTAAGCCAGAAGCACAGAAGAAAATATTACTAACCGGCCAGATAAGAAACCCAAGTTAAGGACAAGACTACGATGGGGAAAAGAGTCCAAAACAAGACAGGAGGAGGGGAAAGACGGGGAAAAAAGGACAAGACTCTTCCCGGCAGAGCCCTGGCCGGTAGGTGAGCGGACGCTGCCTCCTGGGGCGGCCGCAGAACCTCGGAGGAGGCCGACTCCGGCGGGGCCTAGCCGGGGGGACACCGGCATCTGGATGCGACCCGGACCCCCTCCCCCACGGCCCAAGGGCGCCCGGCGCGGCCCCCTCCCCCACCGCCCGCGGCCCCCGCACTCACCAGGCAGAAGAGGTTACAGTGACAATCTTCCAGGCTGGCCCCGTTCGACACGAAGGAGGAACTCATCGTCCCTCACAGCAGCCGCCGCCGGCGCCACAACCCACCATCCGCCATTACCGCCGCCTCCGACCAGAGAGAGAAACACAGACACCGGGGAGGGCGGGGGGCGGTGGGGAGGAGGCCGCCGGGCCGCCCGCCCTCCCCGCCGCCCCCCGGCGCCGCCGCGGCCCCCGCCGCCCGGAGGCACCCAGCCGCCCGGGGCCGAGGCCGCAGGCGGGAGGGCCGCGCCGCGCTCGGCCGGCCGCCGGGACTGCGGAGCCCGCGGACGTGCGTCCCTCTCCGGAGAGGAGGGGAAGGGATGTCTGTCCCTT
>NW_022196911.1:82151618-82184643 GCF_008632895.1 Mastomys coucha
AATAACAAAAAATAAAATAAAATAAAATAACAATCAGGTACACGATAAATAGTCAGAGCCGGTGTGCTAGCGGGCCGAGCCCTGAAGCCCGGGAGGACTCTCCGCGGCCCGGGGACGCCCGCGGAGGGGCGGGAAGGGCGAGGACCGGCAGAACACCCCGGGCCCCCGGCCCGGCAGCGGCGATGTCCTTAAGCCCAGAGTCTCCTTAGCGGCGGAGGTGGTGGCGGCGTCTGTGGACTCAGTCCATTCTCCGGCTGTGTCCTCGTGTTGTCCCCGGGCCAAGCCTGCCTAACGTCTGCTCTCCTGCCGCCTCACCGCCTGGACGCCGTAGTCTCCCCCATTTTGTGGGCCCAGCGGGCGGTGTTTTTCCCCCTTTAATCCGAATTCACGGGTTTTCCCTTCGCTTTAATGGCGGCCACAGGGACCAGCTCGCCCTCTCTGCTCGCCCATTGGCCGCCGGGAGGTCACGTGGGCCGGGCTCCGTAGGGAGGGGGGAGAGAGAAGGCGGTGAGGGAGGGCAGGGAAGCTTTCGGAGCCCCGGGGACCCGGCGGCCAGCTGGTGGCTACTAAGATGGCGCCATCTGCTGGATGCCCCGGTTAAGATGACCCGAGCCTTGGCCCTAGTTTTCTGCTGGCTGGGGAATGTGCAGCACGGGAAGGTTCACTTCAAAAATCGAGAATTACTTGGAAGTCAGTTCGAATTCTTTGGAAGAGAAAGTTGGCAAAAAAAGAAAGAAAGCAAAGAAAAAGAAAGAAGTTCCAATGCATTCTCATTTATTCCCTAAGGCCGCCGGGGTACATCGCGGAACTCTACGGCTAGAGAATCAGAGCTGGATAAACACCAGCCTCACCCTATCTTTTTAAGTTATAATAAAGAGGTAAAACTGAAACGATATGACCTTGTGGTTAATAAGTTGGAATAAAGTCCTGCTGTTCAGGATTCAAAGCTGGAGCCAGTCTTTTACCTCTTTGTGACTCAGTTTCCTCACCTGTCAAACGAGGGAAACATGTCATATTTGTTAAATGATGCATTAATACAACCTGAGCACTAGCCTAGTGCCTGCAGCCGATAAGCAATGTCAGGCATGCATTACTATATTGCCATCCTTACTTTCTATGGCTATTTTGAGAAGCAAGTGAACTCTGAGAGAAAGAATTGATACTTTGTTTATATAGTTGTCCAGTGCCTTAAAAGTGTTCTAGCACACAGTAGGTACTTAATATTTGAAAACTTAGAAATTAATAAGAAGAATCACATGTGATGTTAAATCCCTCCCCAAACAAGTATGCAGGGCTGGATTACTCTTCAGTGAAGAGTTCAAAACATTTTCCATGAGAACTTTGAAAGGTATTCTAGGAGGAGATGAAGGAGGGATGGGGAAAGACTAAGAGATGATACCAGGCATGAAGGCACAAACTTTTAATCCCAGCTTTGGAGAGGCAGAGACAGGGGGATCTCTGAGTTTGAAGCCATTCTGGTCCACAGAGCAAGCTCCATGCTAGCTGAGGCTACATAATAAGACCCTGTCTTAAGAAGAAAATAAAGAAGAGACAACAGTTAGGAGCTATCATAACTTTAAGTCATAATTATCTCTGAAAATAGTAGACTCTCCTAGCTTACTTTTTTAGCCATAAAATGAAAAGTATCCTTCGCCCACCTATTTGTCCATCTATGCTGAAGATCCTGAAGCCAAAAACTTGCAGAGAAAGTTCTGCGGCTTGCCAGTTGACCTTAGATCAAATCTGACCCTAAATCAGATTAGTTTATCATAAATCAAGGATAATAAGAGTAGTTTTCTCCTAAAATGCTTGATGAAATAATGTTGATCATAAGTGCTTGTCCCAGTGCATCCTTAATCACATGAATGTTAACCATTTAAATGATTTTTTAAATCATGACTAAGTGGTAGCACACATCTGCAATCCCGTGCTTGGGAGGGAGGCTAAGACCGGAAGACTGAGGGTTCAAGACCAGCCTCGGGTAGTTGCAAGACTTTTCC
The DNA here is from genome assembly GCF_008632895.1 of Mastomys coucha. Taxonomy (NCBI): domain Eukaryota; kingdom Metazoa; phylum Chordata; class Mammalia; order Rodentia; family Muridae; genus Mastomys; species Mastomys coucha. The sequence continues at coordinate 82,153,619 of NW_022196911.1, forward strand.
TCAAATAGAAAAGAAAAATAATTTCTTAAGTATCTGCCTGTTCCTTGGGATTTCTGGAGAAGTAATCCCTACAGAATAAGATAAAAGGCAGTGACCTGAATAAGACAAGCATCAACTGTGACACACTAGGAGCACCGGAGGAGGAGTTTCCAAGTTGAGAGGGCGTCGTCAAGTAGGCAGCATTTGAAATCAGATTTGAAGGATAGAATGAATTCTTATAAAGCTCTTTGAAGCAGTTAAATCTTATTAAGCCCAATTCAGATCCAAAGGCCACATATCAAAGTCAATTATACAACCAGGACTAATTCAATCCAGGAGCTCAAATCAACTAAGGTCGGCATCCTTTATAACTGAGTGCCAGCACCAGGAGTCAGGGATCCCAAGACCCAGTAAGGCAAAATCTCCTTCACTCACCTCTCCTTCTCTGAGAACATCCTCACTTATCTGTTCCGTCCCTTTCCCCAACTTGAAATGTCCTATCCTACTCCTTTTCTAAAATATATCCATCCTCCTTAATTTTCCCCTCCTCCTGCTCCCTCCCTCCCTTTTCTTCTTCCCCTGCCCCTCCCTCCTTTCTCCTTTTCCCCCTTCTCAGACACACATATACACATACCTATAATATACCTTAGGAATTCAGTGGCAGGTAGAATCTGCCTGAAATCCACCACGTAGGAAGTAACATTTGATTGAACTTTCATTTGAATGTCAATCTTCTCCAAAAGAGAGGAGAATCTGACAACAAAAAAAGACTTCCCAAGAAGGAAAGAACTCAGAGACCAAGGGGGAGGGGCAGAGACCAGGGGGAGGGGCTGAGACCAGGGGGAGGGGCAGAGGTGACAGCAGAAGAGACTGAAAAAGGGAATGAAGAGGAGCAGTGGAGGACTAAGATCCCAGCAGAGAGAGGGGTGGAAACCTAGGGAGAGGGGAGAAAATGGGGCGAGCATCACTCTCAGAGAGCATCTTGGGAACCACCTACATTTGTTAAGATGACATTTTGTATGAGTTAAAGAGAAACAAAAATAGAAACTTTAGGAAATAGTGATGTGTCAATGTAGGTTCATCAATTGCTTTTTTTTTTTAAAGTATTAAAAAAAACCATGTAGTTATATATATATATATATATATATATATATATATATATATATATATATATATATATATATATATATATATATATATAAACATTCAAGAGGCTGAGGCAGGAGAATCATGAGCAAGCTTGAAACCTGCCTGAGCTACATAGCAAGACCTTGGATGAATAAATACATAAATAAATAAACTAACTTTTCTCTATGATCTTTTTCTATATGGTTCAGATTACATCTTATATTATACAGTTTACACAGCACATACTGTGTGTGTGTGTGTGTGTGTGTGTGTGGTGTGTGTAAGGGCATGCAAGAATAAGATGGAGAAGATACTAGATACGATATCTGGACAATTGAACCAAATGAAGTCAAAACTATTCCTTCTTGCCTCACAATTCTGATTGACTCATTTATAAAATGGGTATGTAAAATGGTGCCAGCTGGGAGAGTTGCTACCATAACTAATAGAGAGAAGAAAATACCTAACAGTAACATAATGAGGAATTTCTTTTCTTTTCTTTTTTTTTTTTTTTTTTTTTTTTTTTTTTTTTTCTTCGAGACAGGGTTTCTCTGTATAGCCCTGGCTGTCCTGGAACTCACTCTGTAGACCAGGCTGGCCTTGAACTCAGAAATCTGCCTGCCTCTGCCTCCCCAAGTGCTGGGATTAAAGGCCACCACCGCCCCAATGAGGAATTTCAAAATGACCTTGAAAGGTAGCCTTGGGTCAATCACTACTGGCTATCTTCCCTTTAAAATACAGATCCACTCAGTGATCTCTACATCTAAAACAGTTCTGTAACTCCTTTGGGCTTTCAGGAGCTCCATTCTGTGTGGAATGGTGGCAGGTCTGGCCTGTGGACTCCTTAGGTGATATAGAGAAGTCCAGGAAAGGGCAGAGCTTGACCATAGGATTAATCCTCTACCCATGATTCTGGAAAAAAAGCCAAGTCTAGAGTAGCACTAGCCAATAGAAATGAAATAAAGCCAAATAAATCCTATAATGTCAATTACTGTTTGTTAGACATATTAACATCTTTGGCCAATATATCAGAAATGATGTCATTTTATATGTAGTTCATATAAAATATATTCATATAGCTATTCCTTTTTTTAAATTTATTTTTAGCCAAATCTTCCAAAATCCATGTTTGTTTGTTTTTCCCAAAGAACATTCCAATTCAGACTAGCCACATTTCAAGGGCCCAATAGCTAAATGTGACTAAGGGCCACTGTGTTGAGTAATACAAGTTTAGAGTCAAAAGCTGAAAGCAAAGAAGGAACCAATTAAGCCCTAGAGAGAGTGATCTTCAGCCTAGAGACAGTATTGATTTTTCTTAAGGTCATGTTAATGGTTTAATGTTGTACTTAATTCAATAGAAAGAAGGACTAAGAAGTTACAGAGCATTTCAGTCAGGGAATGGGACTAGACAAAGGTGGGGAACAAAGCAAAGGAAATCTGCCAGTTGAGAAAAAAAGAAAGCCTTGTCTTTCCCATGAAAAACCTAAATTGCTACTTTTCTTGAAAGTGTAACAACTATGCTCAGCCTCAAGTTTTCTATCAAATGTTTCATTTTAGCATGAACTTTGAAACCAACCCTTCCTAATTCCATTACTTTGAAATTAGGTTAGCAAACTTTTATTAGCAAACCCACAGTGCTGTCTCCTTCCAGGTCTTTTTTTCTTTTTTTCTTTTTTCCAACACAGGATTTCTTAGTGTAGCCCTGGCTGTCCTGGAACTCACTCTGTAGACCAGGCTGGCCTTGAACTCAGAAATCCACCTGCCTCTACCTCCCAAGTGCGCCACCACTGCCCAGCTCCTTCCAGGTCTTTATTCTAGCCAAATTACCTGACTGACTGGACCTCCTGTTCTTAAAAGGGGATAAGGAGATTGGGCTAGATGGCCACTCCCATTAGCACCTAGTATGTGACAGGCAGTACATTTCAGACAAGGCTCTTGTAACTGTGCACCAGACTTGTGAGGTATTAGATTATCCCACTTTTCTAGATTGAAATGTTGAGATCTAGAAATAGCTTCCCTGTGCCCACAGCAGCCCCTAAAACAGGCTAAGGGGCCTGATATATCACAAGGGCTCCAGAGAAACGTCTTGGAGGGACAGTTGAAACTAAATCTTGAAGGATGAGTTGGGTTGAGCCAAGAAAGGTGGGGGAGGGGAAATTCCCAGAAGAAAAAGGAGGAAACAAAAAGAGAAGCTGGACAGTTTGGTTAGAGAAGAAATCCTGGGTCTTAATCATAAAGAGTTTGCTTTTTTTTTTTTCCAGAAAAGATTAAATACAAGCTAAGATTTGTTTTGTGTGTGACAAGCTAAGATTTGTTTTCAGAAATAAGCTCCCAGGAGACTTGTTGGGGGCATGATGGCAATTCAGGCAGGAAGAGGCGAGGAGAGGCCTGACCCCAAGTTAAAGGAGCTTGTCTACAAACACCCTTTCTGTTTCCCATTTACCCCACTGTCATTTATGCCATCAGCAGGGGACCTGGGGAAATAGAGGAAATCACTTCAGCAAACTGCTGGTCATGCTTTTCTTCCTGGAGGTGACTTTTTTTTTTTCTAAGTGGCCAAAGCTAAAAGACGATTGCAATTCTTTGAGCCTACTCCTCATGCAGGAGAGGGAGAGGAAGAAGATGAAGGAGAAGGAGGAGAAGAAAAGAAAAATCAGGCAGGACTTTGGTCTCACAGGATAATTTTTCCTGCCCAGATGTAGATTAGTTTGCAATTTCATTATTCTCTTTCCTCAAGAAAAAGTTCAAAGAAGTTCAAAACGTATGACAGCCAAGAAAAGTTTATTCTACAGTCTCTTGGTTTCGCCACAAGCTTAGAGGACAGCTTATATGATGGTCAGAGAAACGAAGATACCTTTTACAGCCTTTTAACAACTGGCTTTGACATTCATTCATTCGCTTACCATGCTCTAGTATTTACTAAGTGGTGTGATGGGGCAATGTACAACAGTGAATCAGAAATAGACCAGACTCTTAAAATACTTATTATGTCTCATACAATAAACAGCTCTACAGTTGTGTTTCCAAATGGTTTAAACGGCTGAGGATCAAGTGTGATGGTGCTTAGAGAAGAGAGAACAGTACCCTAGCCTCTGAGGAAGAAAAAGCTCAAAGAGAACTTTGTGTTTCTCTTAGGACTTCTTTCCCTGACGATGAATAAGACTTGGGCATGTCCTGATTTTTAGGATGAGGAATTTAGATAGTGATCCTCCAGCTGGAGTTTGAGGGCAAAGTTCTGAAAAAATGCTACTGGGAATTTTATTGAAAGGGGGGTTCTTGGTTGTGCTGATAATCTACCCATTCATCCTCACTTCTGCCTTCTCCGTTGCTTTGTGCTAGACAGCTCCTTGCAAATAGCAAGCATCAGGCTCCCTCACTAATTCCCTAGTGGTTTGATTTGGAATCAAGGGTTGTGTACTGGTGCAAGCCTGGAATCACAGCACCTGGAAGGTGGAGGCAGGAGGATCAGGAATTTAATATCATCTTCTACTATTTAGCCAGTTTAAGGGCACCCTGATCCACCTGGGATGATCTTAGAGAAGAAAAGAAAAGCCCTTCTGTACTGCCTGCTTGGCTGGCTTGGCTCCTGAACATTCGCTCATCCATCTGTTGGTTATTGTTTTGTTGTTGTTGTTGTTTTGCTGTATAGAAATGGCATGGAAACATCCCAGCATAGAACAAACATGGTATTATCTCACATAGTTCCTGGGAGTTAGTAACAGAGGGTGGCTGGCTTAGCCAGGTGCTTCTGGCTCATATTCTCTCATGAGGTCTTCAAGATGTTGGTTAGAGCTAGAGTAGGGCTAAAGATCTCACTTCCAGGCTCGCTCCTACAGCCACTGGCAGCAACAGTTCCTGCCCAGCTGTTTTCTGCCAAGTGGACTTCTGAGACTATGCACAGCGTGCAACTTACTTCTCCAAAAGGGAGTAATCCAAGATTGGGAGTGGGGGTGAGGGGGATAGGAGAGATCCATATGGAAGCCACAGTCTTTCACAGCCTAATCTCAGAAGTAACATACCATCACTTCTGCCATGAGCTGTTGGTCACACAGACCAACTGTAATAGAGAGGAGGAGGGAGCCACACAAGAGTATGAATATGAAGAGGCAGAGATAACGAGAAATGAACTAGCTGCTATCTTGGAGACTATCTACTAGGCCCACCTTCTGGTCTCAAGTGATTCATGTCTGTTTTAAATGTAAAATGCATACATTCCCTCCACCAAGTCAACGGAGCTATCATTTCATTATAGCATAGCTTGAAGTCTAGCATCTCAACATCTAAGTTAAGCTCAGGCAGACCTGAGGCTCCTCGGATGCAGTTCCTTAAGTACAACTCTGTAAGTACAGTTCCTGAATATCTGTGAAACAGGGTAACTAAGCCACTGAGTCAAGAGTGACAATAATGGCTGTACACCTTCCTGTCCCAAAGTAGGAAAATGGCAGATCATGGTGGCGCACATCTATAATAGCAGCACTTAGGTGGCGGCAAAAGGAGGATAGCCTCAGATACTTAAGAGAGTTTGAGGCCAGCTTAGGCTATACGAGACCCTGTCTCTGGCTGGGGACGTGGCTCAGTGGCTAAGGGCACTGACTGCTCTTCCGGAGGTTCTGAGTTCAATTCCCAGCAACCACATGGTGGCTCACAACCATCTGTAATGGGATCTGAGGCCCTTTTCTGGTGTGTCCAAAGAGAGCAATGGTTCCAAATTCCAAGTTCATATCTGAGTATAAGGATTTTGCTACAACAGAACAACAGTAACAGAAAAGTCAGTCGTGCTACATATCTCTGTCTGAAAAGATACTTTGAAACTTGGTAGAGTTTCAAACAACAATTGTTAATTATTTTGTATAATTTCTGAGGACTGAGAATCTAAGACGTTGATTGGCCAGGTGGTTCTAGATGAGATTTTCTCACAAGATTGCATCAGACATGGCCTGATTACACAATACACTCATACACCCAAATATCACTTAGTAACCCCTAATATGCACAGTTATTAGTTATGTATTAATAAATTTGTTCCTGTGTCAGGGCTATGGTTATCTCAAGGTCCAATTAGGGCTGAGACTCTTCTTACCCAAAACAAAAATGAACAAGAATATGTCCATATCTGGAATATTCTTAATGTAGGCTTTGGTTTTAGCTTTCTGAGTGCATCACCCTCCTTTTCCACCTCACTTACTCCTTCCAGCCCTGCAAGTGGCATCTCCCTCAAGCCACACATCCTAGGATGTCTACCATTCAAATCCCTCCTGTGTTTTGTTTTGTTTTTTAAGGCATTTACAATTGTGGGTATGTGTGTCTGTGTGTGTGTCTGTCTGTGTGTGTGTGTATCTATATGTGTGTGTAAGTATGTGTGTATGTGTCTGTGTGTGTGTTTGTCTGTATGTGTGTGTCTCTGTGTGTGTCTCTGTGTGTGTGTCTGTCTGTGTGTGTCTGTGTCTGTTTGTGTGTCTGTGTGTGTGTCTGTGTGTATGTGTGTGTCTGTGTGTGTGTCTGTATGTCTGTTTGTGTGTGTCTGTGTGTCTGTCTGTGTATGTGTGTCTGTGTGTGTCTGTCTGTGTGTATATGTCTGTGTGTGTGTGTCTATGTGTGTGTGTCTGTGTGTCTGTATGTGTGTGTCTGTATGTCTGTGTGTGTGTCTGTCTGTCTGTCTGTGTCTGTGTGTGTGTTAATGAAGTCCCTGAAATAGATGTTACTTTTTCTTCTGGATCTTGACTACTCCAAGTAAGTCTCATTGAGCTGAACAGATTTCTTTAAGGATGAAGTCCTCAGGATTTTTGAATATGCTAATGTGCACTCTCAATCTCCCAGAGGACTCTAGAGCATGCAGCATTCTCCAGCTCCTTTGATCACAAACCTGTTTTTGTGTTTTGCTTTCACATACATCATAGCTAGCATGAAAAAGGATGAACAAGAAACATAACAGTCTAGTTTGGCTGAAGCAATGAACATGTGAAGGAAAATAGCAATATACATACATACATACATACATACATACATACATACATGCATACCTCTAAGACAACAGTGTAGAGGCTCAGTCACACAGGGCAATGTGTTTGCTGACTGTGGTCCTAAGGTCTTGGGAGCCATTGAAGCTTGCCTATAGCACGCTAGGTGAAAAGTTAGAATTACTTAGCTAAATTACTTAAGTATAGCAATACACTTTCTTTTTTAACTGTAACCAGGATTACTCTGCACAAGTAGCAAAACAGAGAAATTATGCTCTCAACATTTTGCTTTTTTATTACCTTTAGCTTCAGTTCAGCAGGTTGGAAGAAATGAGGCCCGAGCTCCATAGTGTTTGCCTTATGTTTTCAATATGGTCGAACTTTCTTAAAATAGGAAGATCCTCAGTGTGTGTGTGTGGGGGGGAGGGGGGGGACAAAATGTTTTAGCATGCCTCTCTAAAGCAGCATTCTTAAATGGGTCAGAAGAGAGAAGACTTCTTTTGACCAGAATCGATGATTTTAAAAGGACAAGAGAAGTACAACTCCAGGTAACAGTGAGTTCATATTAGAAAAAGAGCAAATATCTTTTTTGTAAAAGCAATGTTTAAATGGTTAGATGAAAGGGCTGGGAGTGTGGCTCAGCAGCTGAGTATATACTTAGGGTCCAAGAAATCCTGAGTTCAGTCTCAAGCAGGAAGGGAAAGAGGGAGAAGCTAGGCAGTGGTTTATGCCTTTAATCCCAGCACTTGAAAAGCTAAGACAGCAAAATTACTGCAAGGTTGAGGCCAGTCAGAGCTGGCTACACAGGTAAGTTCTACGTCAGCCTAGGCTACAGGGTGAGAAAAAAAGGAAGGAAAAAAAAAAGAAAAAGAAAGTAAAAAAGAAAAGTAGCATGCATATTAGTTTTCTATACTGTAAAATAAATTGTCTCAAAACTTTATGGCTCACACAATGAACTTTATCTCTCATACTTTCTTTGGCTGAACAGCTCTAGTGAGGGTTTCAGCTACAACACTGGTCATCTGAAGTCTTGATTTCTGGCTAGCAGGACCTCTTCCCATAGGGCTCACTCACACGGTGTCAGGTTGATTCTGGCAACTCATAGAAGGCCTTAGTTTCTCTTCCCATGGGTCTGGATTGAGGAAGCTTTTGCTTCCATGGCATCTAGCTTTCACAAAGAGACCATGGCAGAATCTCTAACGGACCCTCTTATCTAGTGTCCATCAGTGCTGTAATCAATCATTCAAGTCAGGTTTGCCTTAACATCATTGCCCATGACAGGAGGGTCGTTCTCGGTTTTGGTTGACTCTGAAACTCACAACTGCATCATGACTTTTTTCTTTCTTTCTTTCTTTTTTTCTTTCTTTCTTCCCTTCTCTCTTTTTTCCATGTCCCTTTACTTTTAATCCTTTCAACCAAGATCCTAGCACAATAATTCTAAAAGAATTCTACCTCGAGTAGTTAAATCAAGTATGCCATACTTAAAACATCATATTATCTAGTCCTATTTTAAAGCATTTTATGAGCCGGCAAGATGGCTCAGTCAGTGGGTAAAAGTACATGTCAATGTGTGATGCTTAATTTTAATTGTCTGGCTTTTAGTTTAGTTGGCTGGTTGGTTGGTTGGTTGGTTGGTTAGGTTTGGCTAGGTTTGGTTTGGTTTGGTTTGGTTTGGTTTGGTTTGGTTTTTTGAGACAGGGTTTCTTATGTAACAGCCCTGGCTGTCCTGGAATTGTCTTTTGTAAAGCAGGCTGGCCTCAAACTCACAGAGATCCTCCTGCCTCTACCTGCTGACTGGGTCTGAAGGCATGTGCCACCTTACCTGACTAGGTTTAATGGTCAAGCTGACATAATCAAGATCACCTGGGAAGAGAGTGAGGGATTGCCTGGATCAGGCTGGCCTGTGAGCATATCTATAGGAGATTATCTTGATTATGTTAACTAAAGTGGGAAGGTCTTCCCACTATTCATAGCACCACTCTCTAGGTAGGAGATCCTGTACTGTTTAAGAGTTGAGAAAATGAGCTAACAACTCACACAGAGACATTCCTCCCAAATATGGATACAATGAATCCAGGTGTCCCAGCAGGCTGCTATATCCTTGGTGATAGACAGTAAAATAGAACCATGAACAGAAATCAACCATTTCTCCCCTAAGCTGATTTTTGTCTGGCTATTAGATTGTAACAATGGGTCATGAAACTAAGACAAAAAGTTGTCGTCAGGAGTGAGGTTGTTACCATGATAAACTTGATTGTAAGGCTTTTGAACCTTTGGAACTATTTTGTGGGTGGGATATGGAAATGTTTGGAACTATGGGTTTGCAAATTCATTGCATGCCAGAAGTAGAGCTTAATGGGTTATTCTATGGGAATTTAGAAGACGGCAATGCTGAAAAAAAATGTGAACAGTATAGGTCTGGTTCATGAGGTTTCAGCAAGGAACACGGACTTTGTTGGAGACTGGACTAAGGAGACAAGGTCTCACTATGTAGCCTTGGTTGGCCTGAAACTCAGTGTGTAGGCCAGGTTGGCCTCCAACTAACAGAAATCTGCTTGTCCCTAGCCCCAAGCACTGGGATTCAAGGCATTCCTGTGATTTTTTTTTTTTTTTCTTGCCAAGAATCTGGGCTGCATTCTTCCTGTGTCTTATGCAGGAATGGGGTTAAGTTTAAAAGTGATAGGCTGTAACCTGAAACCGTGAACTAAAATAAGTCTTTTCTTGCTCTAACATGCTATTGTCAGGATGTCTTATCACAGCAACAGGAAATGAAACAAGATACTGCAGAAGCCTAATGACCTGAGTTCAAGCCCCAAACAGACATAGAAAACCTTATGGAAGGCAGAGACATGAGACAAGGTTTGCAGTCCAGGACTGGAGTACACAGTACAGCAGAAATAAAAAGAGAGACACTGTCTTGACCAGGTAAAAGGATAGGCTGTCTTCTTATACACACACACACACACACACACACACACACACACATACACACACACAGAGAGAGAGAGAGAGAAAGAGAGAGAGAGGGAGGGAGAGGGAGAGAAAGCCCTCAAACATATACTGTATTAGTTGCTTTTCTGTTGCTGTAATTAAAAGAAAAAATGCACAAGACCCTTGGGTTAATTCCCAGTACTGAAAAAAAAATGTTTGTTTTCATTTTTAAAGACAGTTAATACACATTAGTATTAGCTCATTTTCTTTCTTTGTGAAGCTCAAAATGATTCACTATGGGGCAACGCCTATCTTAATAGGATGGAATCTCACGTAGTTACCAAAAATGACAAGAATGTGGTTTGTGTCCATCCATAGAAGCATGTACACAGAGTAATGGAAATGAAGAGACAGTGCTGGTGAGATGCTCCACAGGTAAAAGAACTTGCCTGATGTCTATCCAACATCCTTCCGGCTGAGGGGCCCCAAGGTTTGTCCGTCAGGGTACAGTGCCCGTGCTGGAGGTGCAAGGTGAGCCCTGCCTGCTCAGGCTCCTCTGCTCCCATGCTGGAGGTCTCTGATTCTGATGAATCCTCCCTCCCCTAACTAGTCTCTTCCTGCCCCTTTGGAGCTGCATGAGGGGGGAAAAAGAAAGAAAAAGGAGAAACTTGCCACCAAATCTAATGACTTGAGTTTGGTCCCAGGGACCCAAACGGGAGAATCAGCTCCAGCCAGTTGTCATCTGACCTCCACATATATGGCTGTAGGATGCGCCCAGTTCTAACCAAATTGTTTGTAATTTTAAAATTATTTTCAAAAGGCTGAAAAATGGTGTGTTGCGTATGACTTGCCCTGTGGGCTAAGACCCCCCACACACCAACTTCTCATAAAGTGCTTTATGAAGATGATCTCTTATATAGGAAGAACAACCTGAGATGGAAGGCAGATAAATTCTGGCAGACACTTACTGAGCACAGCAATTAAAGATGAAACTGAACTTAATATTTCTTTTGGAAGTCCATTACGTTAGTGTCCCGCACCCTCACCCCACCCGATGGACTTCACCTCTTGGCACGTAAGAAACCCAAGTAAGACCCGTAGGACCGCTCAATAGAACACCCAAGGGCCAACCCGTATAAGCATAAGAAATTAAAACAAACTTAAGCCACTAAGTTTTAGAATGGTTTTCACTAAGTGGAGCTAGACAGCCAAATTACTTCTAATGTTACCTATGGTAAAGACTCTAGCTGGTTTGCAATCGTATTAGACACGATTAGATCAAGAACACCAGAATGTGCCAAGCAGCGGTGGCACACGCCTTTAATCCCAGCACTTAGGAGGCAGAGGCAGGTGGATTTCTGAGTTTGAGGCCAGCCCTGGTCTACAGAGTGAGTTCCAGGACAGCCAGGGTTACACAGAGAAACCCTGTCTCGAAAAACCAAAAAAAAATAAATAAATAAAATAAAAATAAAAAATAAAAACAACAACAACAACAACAAAAAACCACCAGAATGCTACCTTAAGTGGCAGGCACCCCATTTCCCACCACACTCTCATCCCCCTCCCTCACTACCCGTCCTCACTTCCTACTCTCACCAAGTCAGTGACATAGAAAACAAAGAACACTGAACTCCAAGAAGACAAATGAACACCTACTGAGTCAGGCTTCACATTGAGCCTACTCTGCAACTGAGAACAGGCCAGCATTCAGATGCCAGCCTTGTCATAGCAGAGAGGGAGAGAGAGACAGAGACAGAGACAGAGAGGAACAGAAAGGCAGGGACAAAAGAGAGAGAGACAGAGATAGAGACAGAGAAATGAAGAGACAGAGAGACAGAGAATTTGTACAATGACCTTGTACAAATCATCTTATTGAAGTTTTACTATAGCTAAAAGGTTGATATTTTTCTTCCCATATTAGCTATGAAAAAAAAGAGAGACATTGAATAACTTGCTCAAGGCCACGCAGTAATTATTTACTATTATAGGGACAGGGTGAGGGAGTCACCTGTCACCAACCAGGAGAGATGGTTTCTGAGTGTGGCACATTATGAAGTCACAGCACCTTGGTTGTTTTTGGTTTAAATGAAAACCGAAATTGAATGAAACCTCTGGGCCGTTAGAGGCACCCAAGGAAGCAAGGCCCAGGGTTGCCCTTTCTTGTGGTTAGACTATGGAGCAGGTGGGAGGAAGCCTTCTCCCACTCCAGCAGAGAAGTGGCTACACACCAGAAATGGTTGACGAAGTCAGCTTCTCAGAAGTGCGTGTGAGCCCCTCCTCCCTGTCCCCATCCATGAGAGATACAGAAGGGACCCGAGGTGGCCATGGCGAGTATCCTGCGAGGCACTGCTGCTGTCTTCCAAGTGTGCTGCCGAATTAAGAGTTCCTGGAGAAATATGTGTGGCACAAACATCAGATCTTTGACAGAAAACTCTGTCTGTTCCACCCCCATCCTCTCCATTCAAGTTCCCAGAAGTTTGTAATTATGCTTAAAGGAAGTTTCCAGACAAGGCTTACTCAGCATTGGTTGTCAGGAGGATGAGATTATTTTGTTCTGTATTTTTTCAGTTTTTCTTAAAGTTGGCTGACCATTGTCATCCTACCTCAGGCTGCTGGAGCATAAAGGCTAACTGTGAGCTACAGACCGTTTTTCCACTCTGTTAACGTGTGTGTGTGTGTGTGTGTGTGTGTGTGTGTTTGTATGTGTTTGTGTGTGTGCACACGCACATTTCTTCCCCACCCTGGATTCAACACTCTCTATACCAACTTGCTACGTGTATTTTTCCCCTTATTTGGTCAGTCCTCCACTTCTCCCACTGTATTTTCCTTTAGCCTTTTTGGTCCTTGATCTGTTGCTCAGAACTGAGGTTTACTAATCCCTCTCCATTGATATCTCATTTCTACTTTGCCAAGACACTTCATACTAAGTCCTAAGTTCTTTTTTTTTTTTTTTAAGTTGCTTTTTGAGACAGTGTTTCTCTTTGTAGTCCTGGCTGCCCTGGAGCTTACTTTGTAGACCAGGCTGGCCTCCAATTCACAGAGCTCTGCCTGCCTCTTCCTCCTGAGAACTGGTACTAAAGGCATGTGCCACCATCAGGAAGCTAAATCCAATATCTTGAGTTGCAGACTTCCATCAGGGTGGCATACGTTGTCCGTGTCCCATGTGTTGGGAAGAAATTATCAGGAAAAAGGTGGCAAAGCCAGAAATGAGGGCACACACCTCAAATCCCAGCATCTGAGAGACTACAGTAGCAGGAAGATTGTAAATCATAGATCAGCACAGGCTCTATAGCAAAACCCAATGAAACAAACAAACAAAAGAAACAAACAAATCCACACACAACTCTTAATCCCAGTGGCGTGGTGGAAGGAAGGATTACGCATTTAAAAACATTACTTATATATTCTCATGTGTATAAATAAATGTTTTGCTTACATATATGTCTGTGGACCATGTGCATGTCTGATGCTATGGAAGTCAGAAGAAGGCATAGGGTCTGCTGAGACTGCAGTTAAAGACGTTGTGAGCCAGACGTGAGAGTGCTGGGAACTGAACCCCTGCTCTCTGGAAGGATAATCCACGACTGGAACCACTGAGCCCAGAAGGATTACTTTTAAAGTGGCAGACACTACTGACCACATTTCTCCCTGCCTGCCTCTGGACCCCTTTCCTGCTAGTTCCAAGAAGTTTATATGGTATATAACGCCCCACCCCCCAGACTTTTAGGCGGCTCACGCATGTAATTCCAGTACTTGGGAGGAGGCAAGGCAAGGAGTTCAAGGTCATCTACTTACAAAGCTCAACGCCAGCCTGGGCTATTATGATGCCCTATTCCACTCCTTCCGAACAAACAAACAAGCAAAAAAAAATAAACAACAAAGAAAAAAAGCCAGGCACGGTGCTGCATACCTGTAAATCCTAGCTCTTGGGAGGTAGAGTCAGGAAGATGAAGACTTTACGAAGGATCGGGATTTCAGAAACAGCTTCATCTATGCAGTAAATGTAAGGCCAACCTAGGCTACATGAGACACTGTCTCAAAAAAAAAAAAGCTTCTTGATTACAACTGTGGAAAACCATTTGGCAGCATCTACTAAGATGGAACATATGCATATACTTTTTACCCAAGAATTCCACTCCAGGATTCAGACCCAACCAAAATGCACACATATGTTCATCAAAAGACATGCACAAGAATGTTCACAGCAAGAGTTAGCATAAAACTAGCTAAAAACGAGAAACAGCCCAAATGTCCAAAAGCAGTGGAGTGGATAAAGAGTAATGTATTCAGACAATGAAATATACAACGAGGGGGCAGGGAGGTACGGCTATGGACAACATGGCGGAATCTTACAAATGTAATAAGAAACTAGAAAGAATACAGAGTGTATACTTTATTTGTATGAAATTCCAAACCAGGCAAAAATGAATCGTTAGGAGTCAGAAAAGCAGATATGACATGGGGAGGAGAAGCCAGGTCAGGGCATGGAAAGATTGTGTGCAGGTGGCATCCTCTTTCTTGATCTGGGGACTGACTTGAACAAGTGTGATCACTTTGGCAAAATTCCTCCCTCTGTCAAGTTGTAGCTGGTATGCTTGGTATACAAGAGAAAGAAAAAAAAAAAAAAAAAAAAAAAAAAAAAAAAAAAAAAAAAAAAAAAAAAACCAGGAAAAAATGCCTTGCTTGCTTTCTCTTAAGACTGTAGTAGAGGACATTCACATTTGGTGTTAGGCAATTGAATTGTCTTGTGTTCCCGTTTGTCATTTGGAGGAGCCTAGGCAACCTGCTCTGAGTCCTACACTACAATCATTTCCTGCCCTGCTCTGCAAGCAGAAATTACAGTGTTGGGAGGGTATGGCAGACGGGCGTTGCGGTTTACACAGCTCACACAACACAGGTCTCTTCCTCTTGGTTCCAAGGCAGAATTAAAGGAACATCACACCTGGGGCCTACCTACATGAAGGATTCCGGATGTTCTAGAAGAAACCACCAGTTATCCGGATGAGAGTTCGAAAGCAGCAGAACCTGCAGCAGGTGAACCAGGGGATTACCTAAGTGAATCGCCTAACCAAACAGAGCAGGCAGAGCAGGCAGATAGCAGAGGGATAGAAGCGGACACCCTCAGGATGGAGCAAGTGATGGCTAGAAAATGAGGCATGGAAATCAGGAAGCGTGGACTTTCTATAGATTCTATAGTATAGAACATGTTTTACTCTGTAAATTAGGAGAGAGCTGGCAAAGGACCAGACCATGATAGAGGAAGAAAGGTCATATCTTTAATCGTAGCACTCGGGAGACAAGGCCAGGTAGATTACTGAGTTTGAGGACAGCCTGGTCTGCAGAGTGAGTTCCAGGACAGCCAGGGCTATACAGAGAAACCCTGTCTTGGGAAAAAAAAAAAAAGCATATACTTTTTCTACTACTCAATTGTTTATTTTAATTCATTGTTTTGGTAACATTCCCCACTCACATCCTAACTCCAAATTCAGCTTCCAGCTTCTAGGATTTTGGCTCCTAGAAGTCTGTCCAGTTCCTCTAATTTGGGTAGCCATCATTGTCTTAGGTGAGAAGTTCTACACTGTAGCCTACAGATTCCCTGTCCCAACCTTTACAGCTCAGTCACATGCCTCCCCGTCAGACTTCCGGTGTAGGGATCCTGCATAGAACGAATGACAGCGACTGGAAAGACAAGTTTGTCAGAGTTCATGATCATGTCTGTGCTCCTGGAGCCCCTGTACCCAGTCTCCGACTCTCCCTGCTCCGTTCTCTTTCAGCTGTTATAGCAGTTGGCAAAAACACATGAGTTGGCCTATGGCTATCCTATGGGGAACCACTAGTGCTGTCCGCACTGGGGATTCCTCCAGCTATGGCCCTTTCTCTCCCCATGTTGCTACCTATTCTTCAGGTTCCTTGTCTGTCTGTCTGGATTGGTTCTATGTCTTAGCAGCCTTTCTGGACAGTGAGGGTAATAGATGCCCTAGCCTGGCCCCTCTAGGAGGCTACCCTACTTAGGCTTGTGATCCAATTTTATCCTATCCAAAGAGAATAGTCAAAATTCTCTTCACGTCTACACTCTATGCTGTTTGCCTGGGGTTTGGACATTGCTTCTCCATGTTGTAAGCTGAGATCTGAACCAACAGGAGCAATGAAGTATAGTGAAAACTGATAGTGAGGTTAAGTTCCTGGTTCTAGCCCAGTGAGTTTGAAGCTAGACTGTCAACAGAGTGAGTTCCAGGACAGTCAGGGCTACACAGAGAAACCCTGCCTTGAAAAAAAAAAAAAAAAAGATCCTGGCTTTAACTATCACTGCTAGGAGCACTGGCAACTGACTTATTCTTTTTGGGCCTTAGTTTCCTGCTCTACAAAACTGAGATGAAGACATGGAGAGTTGTTGGAAAGATTAAATGCTATGTGAGTTATGACACGTGGCTTTTATGGGCTACTTAATCAAAGCTGAGTGCTAAGGTTAAACACCACTATGAGCCTGGTCATTATACCGACCCTTCTAGTTACTGGCTAGTGTTAGCTGATCTGAAAAAGTAAACAGATTTGCTCAGACATTTGAAAATGAATCTCTATGAGTGTCAGCCAAGAGAAGCATAAATAAACTCTGCAAAGAACACATTCTGAGGTGCAGAAGAATGCAATTCAAGAATATAAATTAGATGGCACAATCACATCACACCACAAATACTAAGAAATTGAAAGAACCAAAGAAAAGCCATATGCCTGGGGGCCAGGGAGACGATTCAGTAAATAAAAGCTCATGCTTAGAGCCAGATGACCTGAGTTTGATCCCTGGGACCCACATGGTGGAAGGAGAGAACCTGCTCCTGCCAAGTTGTCCTCTGACCATCATGGGTGCCATGGTATGTACACAGCTCCCCTACCATACATGTGCACACACAACATGAAGGAAAATATAATAGGAATCTGAAGTCATTCTCTTAGATCACTGCTGATCTCAATAAATAGATTTGCTTATAGTAGGATATGTTGGGTCTCCCTATACAGAAGAGAGGTAGTTGTGCTGAAGGTGGCAGCAGGCTGAGGGTCTGAGAGAAAAAGGCCACACCAAGAAATGCAAGGGCCTTTGAGAAGCAGTGAAATAGAAGTCCTTTTACCAATAGAAGTCAAGGGCAAATAAATACCAGAGGGCAGAGCTGAATGAGATGACCAAAGTACATACAAATAACCTGCGGGGAGGAGGGCTGTTGATCAAACAGTGGACTGTGCAGAGAGGCACAGGAAGAACTATAGAAGGAAGGGAGGGCTACAGAAGAGCAGACAGATCAATAGACAGACCTGGCAGACAAGGAGGGCTCTCCGGACAGAAGCAGCAGCCTCTCCTGACTTCAAAGGGTGCTACAGACCTCCCCTCCTGTGGATCCTCAATGAGCCTGGTCCACAGTCATGCTGGAGATAGACACTAGATGAGTAGAAGAGACAGTGAAACTTTCTCACCAGCTTCTTGGATCCAGATCTGAGTGCCACTAATTTTAAATAGGGAGCTACGAGGGTGGGGAGTAGGGGGAAAGAAAATCCCAACATTTGGCAAGCAGAGGCAGGAAGATCTCTGGGAATTTAAGGCCAGCCTGATCTACATAGTGAGTTCCAGGACAACCAAGGCTGCATATTGAGACCTACTGCCACCGCCACCTCTCTCTCTCTCTCTCTCTCTCTCTCTCTCTCTGTGTGTGTGTGTGTGTGTGTGTGTGTGTTTGTTTGTTTGTATTGTGGTGTGTGTGTGTATGTATTAGATGGCTGAGCCAACTGAGTTGATAAAATATTGCCACACTAGCATAAAGTTAATGAGAGTTAAGAAACAGCATGAAGCCGGGCGGTGGTGGCACACGCCTTTAATCCCAGCACTTGGGAGGCAGAGGCAGGTGGATTTCTGAGTTCGAGGCCAGCCTGGTCTACAGAGTAAGTTCCAGGACAGCCATGGCTACTCAGAGAAACCCTGTCTCAAAAAACAAAACAAAACAAAACAAAAAACCAAGAAACAGCATGAAAAGCCCAGTGTGGCAGCTCTTGCTGTGAAAGTAGAGGCAGGTAGATCTTTTGAGGCTTATGGTAGCTGGCAAGCTTGTCTGCTTGTCAAGCCTGAGAACCCAGTAAGAAACTATCTCCAAAAGAAAGGTGGATGGCTCCTGAGAAATGGCACACAAGGTTGACTGTTAGCCTCTATACATACACACATCATGAACATGTCTGTACAAAGACAGAATGAGAAAGGGAGAGGGAGAGGGAGAAGGAGAGAAAGAGAGAGAGAGATTGATTAGATCATGATAATTAGGAATTAGAAAGAGATAAGAGATAGATCAGCCTCAGACCCACAGCCTTCCTAGTTAACAAAATGGCAGGGAGAATAATCTGTGGTCTTTTTTTCTGAGGGAAAAAATGGGGAGGGGCTAGCAATGGCTGTACAACATAGCAGGGAAATGGAAGGAGTGTTCTGGCCTGGAATCATATTTTCTTTGGAGCATTAATGACAAGGATATGTTTAAAGAACCTAGCTGGGTGTGATTGCATACTTGAAAGGCTGAGGCAGCAGGATTGATTGAGCCCAGGAGTTCAAGACCAACTCTTGAGAAACATAGCAAGATCCTATTTTTTAAAAAAAATGAATAAAAATTTAAAAAGTCAAAGAAAGGCCGGGCGGTGGTGGCACACGCCTTTAATCCCAGCACTTGGGAGGCAGAGGCAGGAGGATTTCTGAGTTCGAGGCCAGCCTGGTCTACAGAGTGAGTTCCAGGACAGCCAGAGCTATACAGAGAAACCCTGTCTCGAAAAAACAAAAATAAAATAAAATAAAATAAAAATCAAAGAAAGTTCTGCCTTAAATCCCCGAGGAAACCCTTTGTCCAGCCATTTTCATATATGTGGACTAAATTGCACACCAAAATCACACAGTCATGTGCACAGGGGAAACTGTGTGGGACTGAGAACCTGACAGATCTAGCTGAGATTCCAGACGATCGGCTAGGATCAGCTATGTAACTGCACAGAGCATTTAGCTACTCCAATCTCACTTTCTTTGGCTATAAAATGAAGATAGTATCTATTGGAAAGGATCCCTGTAAAAGTTAATCTAACTCTCACCATACAAGCACATTGAAGCTAACCACAGCTCTCTTCCCTTTCTATTGATTTCTTTCCTTTTCCTTCTCCTTTTGTTTGTTTGTTTTGACAGTCTCACTATGTATCACAGGCTAGCCTACCCTCAAATTCTGGATCCTCCTCTCTCCGTGCCAAACAAGTGCTAAGATTGCCTGCCTAAGCCAACATAACCAGTTCTGCTGGTCTCCAATAGAAAGGACTATATTTTATTTATTGTGAGGTTTCTTCTTTCTAGCAATTTGTGCTTTTGAGACACATCTTGAATGCTGTCATGATCCTAGGTGTTCTTATCAGACCACCGAAGGATTGGTAATTATAGTGTGCCAGGCAGAATAATTGCTTCCCTAAAAGATGTGTGTCCTAAGCCAAGGTAATCTGTGAATATATTATGTTACAAAGGGGATTTTTATAGATGTAATTAAGGTTAAGGGACTGGACATTGCAAGATTATTCTGGAATCCTTATAGAGAACCTTTGCCAGCTGACATCAGTTGGAGGGAGAAGAGACCATGAAAGAGGGTCAGATACGTAAAACAAACAAGGCGCAGCATGCTGGTTTTGGAAGTGAAGGAGGGAGCCAGAAGCCTGTAGAAGCTGAGAAAAAGTGAGAAGCCTTCCCTAGAGCTTCCAGAAAAGCAAGCAGCCCTGATGATCATACCCTGGTTTGAACCCAGTCAGGTCTGTATCCAACTCCTACCCCACTGACTACAAGATAATGAATTTGTGCCATTTAGGCAAGTCAACATATGGTAACTTGTTATAGCAGCAATAGTAAATAAAGAGATTTAGATACCAAAAAGGACTCAAAACTGTGGGGTAACTTACAGCTTAGTAGGTCATAAATAAGTAATTAATAATGCACAGAAATCTAGAAGTGAATATTGGCAATGATGAAGATGATCAATCTTCATACTATCCCCTAAAATTATTCTAAAGTAATATTTAATTTTTCTTACTAATGTTTCATTTAAAGATGTAGGTACAATAGAGCAAATTTGTTTGTTCTTGCTTCAGCAGGCTAAGAATTTTATTGAAACAGAGATAAATATAGTATGTTCCAGCCAGGAGTGGTTTTGTATGTCTTTCATGCCAGTATTTGGGAGGTAGAAACAGGACCCCTGTGAGTCTGAGGCAAGCCTGCTTTACATAGCAAGTTCTAGGCTAGCCAGGATGCCTAATGAGATCCTATCTCAAAAAAAATAATAATAATTTTTTTCTTTTTCCTTTTTTATTTTCTTTTGTTTTTAAAATAGGGTCTCACTATGTAGCTCTGGAGTTCTGGCTGTCCTAGAACTCACTCTAAAGACCAGTAAACCAGGCTGACTTCAAACTCATAGAGATCCGCCTGCTTCTGCCTCCTGAGTGCTGAGATTGAAGGCACGCACTACCATGCCCAGCTTTAAAAAAAAATTAAAATACAGTTTATTTATGTAGGGATTCTAGATTGGGTCTAAGGAGGTATCTCCACTTTGAATAAAAACATGTCTAAGTTTTCACACAGCTTGACTTCCAGTCTACTCAGAGAAAAAGATGATGACTTCATGGGCTAATCTCCAAAGCTGAGATTACCAAAAAGTGCCGATTCACTCGGGTTATCCTCAGGGAGTTTTATAGTAAGAGTCCATGCTCACAGGACCCTAGGGAAGGGCGGGCTATTAGAGTTGTGAAGAATTGAGTAGAAAGGAAGCTCTGGACTCAAGGGATGAGTTCCAAGGTGACTCAGTCCACCCTTGTGCCTGTCATGCCTTCTGCTCACTACTGCCTAGCTCTCATGTCATCTACACGTGGGTTTTTTACACACTGTAGGCTCTGCTTATTCATAACTTGGCTTACTCATAACCTGACTCAGTCAGACCTTTGATTCATTACATTCCTTTCCTGATATTTCCAACTTCTCTCTACCCCACAGATTGCCAGCTTTAGTCAGGAATTTATTCTTTCATTGAAAGGTAGCCACTGAGCACCTACTGTGTGCACCCATGTGTCTTCTTCTCCAGTCAGCCGAATAATTACGAAAATATCTCAGGCACATTCTGATTGACTGAGTTCACTTGATTGTTCAAGTGAGCTGCATGGATAAATTGTTCAATGCTTTCTGCACTAGCTGCCCTCGGGAACACGAGTAACAGGTTGTCCCATTTAACACCACATGACCCACCCCATCTCCTGAGGTCAAGACAGCTGATTAAACTAAGGATTGGCATTTGACCAAGGACAATTAATACATTGGCTGGCCAGCAACCAGCAGTTTAAGTCTAATAAACTTTCTCTTACAAGAAAGGGATTATAATGGTGCACGGCATACATTCTATAAAACTGACACCTTTACCAGAGTGAGGTGGGGTAAACCTTATACTCCAGAGAAGCCTTCCATCCACCGTGGAAGAGAAAGCTAGAGGCTACTTGTTTGATTCAGGAGCTCTGAGTAGGGTACAGGGTAGGGAGTGAACAGGGCTGGCTTTGAGCAGATAGATCACAGAGCCTAATGGATCACTTAAATGATTGCCAAAGTAAGGATTAGGGAACCCGTGCCAAGTATCAGGAGCCCTGGGTAGGAGTAAATGATCATCTCCAGGAGGATTGTTTCTCAGGAATTCTATGGGACAGTCCTTGGTCTGGGTCCAAGTGCATAGATTTCAACACAGCACTGACTGGCTCGTTATGCCAGACTTTGGGTCATCTTGTTTATTTAGGCAGTACTCAATGAAGTATTTTAGAGAAGCCCTTCAAAAGCATCCCCACATAATCCTAGCCTAGAACCTTGAGTCATTTCCTTACACCCCAACTCCCATCCTCACTGGAAGCCAAAGACATAGTTTCCTATGTCAATGAAGGTCAGACTGAAGGGCAGCCCCTCACACTTCTAATTGTTAATCCAACAACAAATGGACAGCATGACTCAGTTCCTTACATGTTCGGTGTAGTGTTACTACCAGTGAGGCAAGAGGAGGTAAGGCTATGGAATCTTGAATTAGTAATAGCATTCCCTTTGAGCCAGGCTGACTAAAGGACTGGTGGTTCTTGGGAGTTTGTGTTTTCTGGTTTTTGGAACAGGATGTTGGCACATTTATTCTGTTGTCTGAAGAGAGGCTTCATTTGGAAATAAAAACACACAGAGAACTGGATTTCCCCTGGGACCATCTGGTCGTGTGACTTGGAAAGGAGTATTCGGTGTTGATCCAGGGTTACTTGAGGTTATGGAAGCTTGTATAGACCCTAGTTGCAGGGCTGGAGCACAGAAACCCAGGAGTTGTACATCTGCATGCACAGCAGGAGAACACCGGACAACAAGTTGGATGTAGTAGTGTTCACAGTGGAAGCCCAGGGGTTGGAGATTAGGAGACTTCTAGCTTCTAGAAATTACCAGTCTCGGGCTGTGGGAATGGCTCAATCAGTAAAGGGATTACTTTGCAAGCAGGAGGACCCAAGATCAAACCCAACAACGCCACACATGAAAGTGTCAGCATGGTAGCATGTGTTTACAATTCTAGCACTGGGCAAGTGGAGGCAGGAGGATACCTGGAACACAATGGCCAGCTACCCTATCCTAGTAAGTGAGAAAGACCCTGTCTCAAAGAGGGATGGCACTCCTATTCTCTCTCTCTCCCCCCCCCCACCTCTCATACCCACACAAAACCACTGGCTTGCCCCATCTCTGCTGTGTACCCTTTAGAGGCCATCTGGCTCAGCTTCCTCATAACACTAGAGAATAAATACCAAGGCCCTGAGAGGACAACTAATCTTGTCTAGTTCAATGCATAGTGAAGCAAAAACAGGACTCATGGTATGTCATAGGGAATGATCATAGCCAGTGTCCGGAAAGCAGGCAATGAAGTGGCTTTTTGTGAGCATCACACTTACATGCCTGCTAAGAATTCGTGTGTTCAAGTGTCTCAGTTTGTAGTAATAGGTAGGATTGATAAAACTGTCCTAGAACCTCTGTAACAACTGGCAAATGATATCATCTTATCAAGTTAGGCAAACCAGAAGTCCCAGAGGCACTTGATCCCAGCCCACAATCAGTTCATCACTAAGTCTTATCAATATCACATTCTGTTCTGGCCACTTCTTCTCTATAATCTTCTTAGGCTTAGCCAACAACTTTTACTGCCTGTACTTCTGGGACCCTTTCCTTTCCTTTCCTTTCCTTTCTTTTCCTTTTCTTCCTTCCTTTCTTTGTCCCTCTTCCTCATCTCTCCGTCTCTCCCTCCCTTCCTGCCTTACAGTCTTTGTTTCTGACTGACTATTACTATTTTGTCCAGAGTGGCCTTGAATACCCGAACTTAGGATCTTTGTGCCTTTGCCTCCAGAGTAGATGGAAACTATACAGGTCACACTATCATGCCTGGCTTGAGTCTCTGTCTCTGCTTCTCTTTCTCTCTGTTTCAGTTATCTATCTTTTCTCCTTTCTTTTTTTTTTTTTTTTTGGTTTTTCGAGACAGGGTTTCTCTGAGTAGCCCTGGCTGTCCTGGAACTCACTCTGTAGACCAGGCTGGCCTCGAACTCAGAAATCCACCTGCCTCTGCCTCCCAAGTGCTGGGATTAAAGGCGTACGCCACCACCGCCCAGCTCAAACTTCTTTTCTTACAGTGACTGGAGAGTTTCTTCCATCATCGTATTTTCCCACTTAATAAATTTTTATTCCTGGGAGCAGTTTTATGGGCCCATAGACAATTTTGAGCACATATCACAAAGCATTCCCTTATACACACCCCTCCGAGTCTAACTCAGTTTCCCTACTGTTACCATCCCATTGATAGTGCGTACTCTTTTGTTCTGATTTTGGTTTGAGGTTTTGTAGTCTATGTAGTTTTGGCTGTGCTGAAACCACAGAGATTCTCTTGCCTCTGCCTCTGGAGTGCTCGGAATAAACCCTGGATTTCCACACCTGTTTTGTTGAAATTCATTCATGCACAGCACGTATGACCTAGAACTTGTAGCCAAGGATGACCATGAACTCCTTCTCCTTCAGCTCCTTCCTTCCAAGGGGTAGGTAGGATTGTAAGTATGTACCACATACCCAGCTTGATTTATTATTATTATTATTATTATTATTATTATTATTATTATTATTATTATTATCTAAAGACATGTTGACATCAAGGTTCTCTCTTACACACCCCCCTGGTTCGGATTATAAGTCATGATTTGCCATTCCAGTGACTATAGAAATATAGACTATAGTTTCTTGCCTGAAAAAACTCCCTGCGTTTCATCTAGTCATCTTTTGACAGCTGTCCTTTCGAAATGCGAATCTTCCCCTGCTGCCCCTCCCCCAGGCCTACCCGTTCCATGCCCCAACTTTCTGTTATACAGGTTTTGCTGTTTGTTACTTCACTTCCTCCAGCCATGCTCCATGCTGCCTTTGGGTTTTGCTCGCCATCTTTCTTCTTCCTGAAATGCTTTCTACCTCCCAGTCCCACACCCAGGTCTTATCACAGCTTATAATTATGCTTATGTGTGTGATTGTTAGATTTGCCTCCTTCTTAGACTGTGAGCTGCTTGTTGAGAAAGCTCTGCCCTTGCATTGCCCATCCCTGGCACCCAGTAGATGTGTAATAAATACTTATTGAATAATAGTAATAACTAAATTGATTAAGGCACAGAATAGCCACAAGGGAAGAATAGTAAACATATGTCATGTTTGCTAAGGGACAAAAGGGCAAGGAGAGTTAGTAGGAAGCAAGTGAAAAAGTTTATCCAGGGCAGGGGAAAAAAGGCTCAGTGGATAAGGATGCTTGACGTCAAGGCTGACAACCTGAGTTCAATCTCTTGAGTACCACATGGTGGGAGGCAAGAACACACACCTGCAAGTTGTCCTCTGACCTCCATACCCATGCCATGGCATGTGTGCGCATGCACACACACAGACACACATACACATTCACACACAGGCGCACACGCACAGAGTAAACAGATAAGTAACTAAATATCATCCAGTGTGATGAAGATACAACTTGTGTTATATAGAGGCCTCCAACCAGGAGATTGTATGGGAAAGCTGCATGATCACAGTGGTAATTTAAGATTTCCAGGGTAGAACTATTACAGTGGTGACAAAGGACGAGGTGCGGGCACAGAGTCCGCTGAAGTAGACCTTAAATGAAGATGCTGAGTTGGAAAGGTCAAGGAATTAAGAAGCTGGGCCATTGAGTGGAAAGTCCACAGAATTGGCATAAGCCCTCCCCCACTCTAGCCCAGGATGAAGAAATGAACCAAATATTCAGTAAGCACGAAGTCAGAGCCAGGTTGGGAGGTGACAGAGATGACATAAAGGAGGGTGAGGGGAGGAATGCTACTGGTCCTCAGTGGGGCAGAGATCTTCCATATCGGAGCATGGAAGGTCCCAGAGAACTAGAAGAGTATTAGAAGTGCTGCCTGTATATGGGCCACGGGAGAATAAATAGCTTTTACTTAAAATGACGACAGGGGAAGTAGTAACCTCAGGGGAAGGCCAGGTTTCAGTTCAAGCTAGAGGGTAAAGGAGATTAGCTGGGTTTCTGGTTGCATTTAACAGAAACCAATTGTAGCCACCTGTGGTCAGTGGGGAGCAGAGGATTGTGGCAGGGGGAGGGATATTTTACACATACTGAACAGCGTGCCACAAGCCGCCATTGTGTGTGGGAAGGGTGCTATGCTGTGAGCTGTACAAATACTCCAGAAAGAGAGGCAGCTGTAGATAGTTCAGTGAAGTCAAGGAAGTATGAGAATTTGTCCAATGGACAGGTGCTCCAAAAGACAGGAATAGAACGTCTGGTGGGGTGGATCAAGGCGGAAGTGCACAGCCCCGTGGGGGCTGGAGTGGTTTGTGGGTTCAAAATGGTAGAGTCAGGAAGGCAGTATATAGAACAGTAGCCGTGGGGGGCCTTGTGTGTGTCCTGTGTCAAATGTGTTGTGCAGAAGCCCCTGTAGACACCCGCACTCGTGGTATAGACACGTGCCTGTTCTACCTTCACCTATAGAATCTGGAATTCTGAATTCCTTCACTTCCTTACTGTTTCACCAAACCTGCTGGTACCTTCGTAAGCGCTGCCCCCTGGACTATTTATTAAGATAACATGCAGCCCCGGGAAGGCTTCATTTTCTAGTTTATGTCATATTGTAAATCTGACACAACAGACATATTCTAATCCACAGACTTCTTCAGACCTGGGAAGAACATATCCTGTTCTTATTTACAGCCCTCCATTCCTAATGCTGAGTGCACTGCTGGAGGGCGGGAAGAGGGGGGTGGTATAGTCAGGTAAATATGTTCATAAAGAAATGAATGGACTCTGCTCTCTTTTTGCCCACCCCACCTCCCACCACCTAGAAATGTTAGGCTCTGCAAAGGGGCCCCTGTGGTGAGACTTTCCCACTCTTGCCCACCCTTCCCATGATTACCAATTTCCTGGCCTTAATTCCACATTTGCCAGACAGAGACCATCTGCCAGTCGAGACAAACCCAGCTCGGGAGTCACCCTGTCTTCATTCTCCCTAAACCTGCCTCTCTGAGAGTCTGGGCCTGACATGAAATGAGTGTTTTCTCCGTTTGTACAGAGTGACATCTTCACAACACAGCCTGAGGCTCCTCTGCCCCGCCTGAAAGATTCTTTATTTACCTTCCCTCGGTATCTACAGCACTAGCAGAGGCGGTGCCCAGAGCGGATGCACCAGATGGGAGTTTACATGGCTGTGACACCAATTTTAGGCATGTGACTCCTTCTGGACTAGAAGCTGGGACAAAAGCAAAGACAGGCTTGGGGACTTCAGGTATAAGTGTGACACTTCCTTTCTGAGGACAGATGTGTACACGGTATATCCTTGCAGTTTTTCTTAATTCTGAAGTGTTTAGATGAGAAGGTTTAAGATGAAATATACTTATCTGTGACCAGCGGATGCCTATAGATAGGTCTAGAGGTGGAGGGCAGCCCTGGCTGATGGACTCTGGAGGCTTGAGGGTATTAAATCAAAATTTTCAGCAGAGCGAGGGGTAGCAGAGGGCTTCTGGGCTCAGAGCCAACAACTTAGACCAGAAGGTTATAAGCTGGCTGAGTACAAAAGCCAGTGAATCTATTGTATTTATTGGAGAAAGCCTCAAAATGGGCAATTCCTAGCTTCTTAGTTTTTTTTGTTGGTGGTGGTTTTTTGTTTGTTCATTTGTTTGTTTTTTGTCTAGTATCAGGAACAAGGATTCCTATAGAAACAGTATTCTAAATGGCAGCTCTACCCCAACACCAACCCACAAAAGCTTACACTTCCCTAATGTACCTCTAAGCCTGCTGTGCTAATAAGCACTGAGGACCCTGACCGCCGTTTCTACCAGCGTTCCTGTGGGAAAGTGCGTTTAGTGTTTTAATGCCCGTAGCACACATTCCTCAGCCCTACAAGTCTTCTGGACTCTTGACCTTATTCCTGAGTGCTGATTCTTATCAGAGTGGCTCCTTACGTGGGAGAGGGCAGAATGATAGCTTTCTGTGGCTACAGGATGCAAGCTAGAGTTTCAAGCAATTCCTCTTCACTGAGCTTACCCCAACCCCTCCCATGCACCCTGGCCTGTGATCTCAGTTTAGCCTTCATCCTCCAAGCACAGTGAGAGATCCTCACAGTCAATATGCTCTGCATACATTTGTAGGTCTCTGGGATGTCAAAGGAGGGGACTGTGAGTTTTCAAATCGTGAAAGAAATGGTATGAAAGATTAATATAATTTCAGAGACCCTGGGATGGGAGACAGGCCCTGGAGAACTTTTGACTAGGGAAGAGGGTTGAGCGAATTCTTTGGTCTGTGATATGGCTCAGTGGGTAAAGATACTCGCCCCCAGGCCTGATTGACCTGAGTTCGAGCCCTGACATCCGCAGGGTACAAGGAAAGAATCGCTCTGCACATTGAACTCTGACTTCTATATGTATGTCATGGATCATACATATACTTGAAATAAATACATGGAGGGAGAGAGACAGACAGACAGACAGACAGACAGACAGAGGGAAAAAGACAGAGACAGTCAGAGAGAGAGACAGACAGAGAGACAGAGACAGACAGAGACAGAGAGACAGACACAGACAGACAGAGATAGTCAGAGAGACACAGACAGACAGAGAGACACAGACAGAGATAGAGAGACACAGACAGAGACAGTCAGAGAGACAGACAGAGACAGACAGAGAGACATAGACAGAAACAGAGAAAGAATTATGCCTAATGTTGGTCGAGATTTAAAACATGTCCTAGGTAGGACACAAGGGGCTTCAGCAAGAAATGCCCCTGCACAGGATACAGATATTCAAATACTCTTTCTCGGAGAATGAAAGTTCCAAGATCCCTGTGGCATTTGAAAGGGCCTAAAAACAGAACTATCAATTTTCCATAGACCAAACGTCTTCCCTGTTAGCTGTGAACACTGTTATTATCGTAACATCTAAAGTCCCAGACTCAGTGGGGTACAATGACATATGTGGGTCCTAGGAATGGAGAGAAGTAGTAACGATTCAATGCTGGATTCCGGCAGAGCCACAGGAGCCATTGCAAGAGAGCATGAGTCACCGAGATGCTCAGAACTAAAGTAATTTAGGACAGAGGGGACTTAAAGCCCTACCACCATATAGGGCTTATTTCAGGTGGGGACACTCTGACTGGGACAATTCCTTCCCCCTATTGTATAGACAAGATGAGACTTAAGTCCAACTGCCTTGTTCTCTCTGGAGAACTTAATCTTGGACGATGTGACTAGACACTGAAAAATCTTATCATCTATGGTCCCTGTGCTTGGCTCCTGAGCTCTCACAGGCTTCCTGCCCTCGGGCCTGTAGAGCTGTCCTGCTTCCGGTTCCCCAAGCAGAGGCTTCAGGCTTTCCATTAATTGCACTGGCTTCATGTCACCTTCCTAACAAGTCTTTTCTTTCTTTGTGTGTATGTGGTATATGTATGTGTACATGTGCACGTTCATGTGTGTTTGCATGAGTGTGGGTTTGTACACATAGATGCCAGAGGTCAACATTGCCTGTCTTCCCCAGTTGCCCCCACTGTAATTTTTGAGACTATTTCTCAATAATTCTGAGGCTCAAAAAATCATCTCAACTGGCTGATCCCCAGGGATCTTTCTGACTTTCTTCCCCATGCCACCTCGCCATGCTTTTTTATAAGTACTGGGCATTTGAACTCAGGTCACCATGCTTCTGCAGCAAACAATTTATCAACTGGGCCATCTCCCCAAGCTCCACTCGTGTTTTCTCCTTAAATTCCTCATAGACTGTAGTGTACGGCCGAGGAACAAATCCAGACACTGCTGGCAAAGGCTTGATAAATCAAGGCAAATCTCTTGCTTTATAACTTCTTAAAGCACCTCGAGTTATAAATCTACAAAAGGCTTGGCTATGGCATATCATCCCCACATAGAAAAATGAAAAATACATCTCATTAAAATGAGATAAGTTCAGCGTTTGCCTGAAAAGGCAAAGATGGGTGGGTGGAAGAATGGTTACTATAAACAGAACCCTGAAGATAGGTTACCAAGTTCGAATCCTGCCTTGTGCTGCTTATGCTGGTGACATAATACATATGATAGTTTTATTTGATGGTGACCAGTGTTTTTTGCCTCATTTATTGAGGGAAATAAATATATCCAGTTCCATTAATGGAAAGAATTTTAGGGACATGGGGAAACTGCAATGCCATTCTTTGGTAATCAGATAAGAGAGCTGAATTAGGATTCAATGGTCATTTAAAAATAACTGAGATGCCGGGCAGTGGTGGCGCACGCCTTTAATCCGAGCACTTGGGAGGCAGAGGCAGGTGGATTTCTGAGTTTGAGGCCAGCCTGGTCTACAGAGTGAGTTCCAGGACAGCCATCCAGGGCTATACAGAGATACCCTGTCTTGAAAAAGCAAACAAACAAAAATTTAATTAATTAATTAATTAAAAACAAAAACAAAAACTGAGACAAATGTAGCTGGAAGTGTGTCTACTTAATTATACCAAACAGCCGGCCAAATTCACTGAGGTGTGTTTCAGTTCCTCCAGTCGGCATTGGCTGTTTGCTTCATGATTAGCAGACGGCTGGGCTTGTCTGAGAAGGCAGGCTTCCTCATCCGTGCTTGATTCAGAGAGGTACAAAGCACCTTACCCAGGGATCACCTGGTTCTCAGCCTCGGGGTCAGCCAGTCCTTGCACACAGAAGCTGAAGATGATGTGTTTCCTGGTAGGGCTCCGGTCTGAGGGTTCCAGATGAAATCCTGACAGGCTCAGGGGCCTCAGGCAACTGGTCTAACTGGTCTCTCTCCCTTTTGACACGTGACAACTCAAGCATGGATAGAGACTGGACGCACTCAATGTGAATGTTTCCCCTAGATTTCTGGCTCCTCTAGAGACCCATGACCCAACCGTGTCCTAGAAAAGAACTCCCTCCCTCCCCCTGCTAGCATATTTCCACCCTTATTATACACAGTATCTCCCCTTACCCTACTTCCAATCAAATCCCTACTTATAATCTCACTTATAATCTTTCCCCCCCAAGATTTCTGACTGGCCATATGGCTTATATTAATGGAAGGGGCTTCTATATACAAATGAGAAAAAGCTTCCTGCTCCCCAGGTGAGCTCATACAACAGGTGTGGTGCTGGGTAACAGTCTGCTCACATCCTGCTTTCAGAGTCATAGACAATACACCTTTTGAAAAATATGTTTCCTAAACCACACTTGGTGACATACATCTTTAGTCCCAGCACTCAGGAGGCAGAGATAGGTATCTCTCTGTGAGTTCGAGGTCAGCCTGGTCTACAAGGTGAGTGCAAGGATAGCCAAGACATAATGAGAAATGGTCTCGCTAGGCAGTGGTGGCACACGCCATTAATCTCAGCACTTTAGGAGGCAGAGGCAGGCAGATTTCTGAGTTCGAGGTCAGCCTGGTCTACAGAGTGAGTTCCAGGA
>NW_022196911.1:82184728-82193448 GCF_008632895.1 Mastomys coucha
AAAAAAAAAAAAAAAAAAAAAAAAAAAAAAGGAGAGAGAGAGAGAGAGGGAGAGAGAGAGAGAGAGAGAGGGAGAAATGGTCTCAAAGAGTTATTAGCACATATTAATTACACACACACACATATATATATGTATATATATAATAGTGGGTGGGTTTAATTAAGGTCCTTTCTTGGTAACTAAGGTTGTTTTCATGAGTGTGGGTGAGGGGTATTTCCAGGAACATGTCTCTCTCTCTTCCAGCAACTAGCAAGATCATAAGGAAGAGTGGCACCTCAGATCTCTTTTGTGGTAGTTGTTATCCATCTTTTTACCTCCTTCATGCTACCCCAGTGCCATTTGTTAATAAAATAAAATAAGAAACTCAGCCTCAGGGGGATGACTGCTTCTGTGAGTTTCCCATCCATGATAGCTATCTGCTCCAACTGATCTCTGATCTTTTGCAAAATAGAAATTTAAAGGAACCTATAACTCCCCCCTGCCCCAGATCTTGAGGGAAAGTGAAGGGAAATGTTCTATACGTGTCTCAAAGTTCTAGTCTCCACACAGTTTTTGTCCTTTTGCCCACACAGCTCCTCGATCAGTCGATGAACAGCGTCTTGTGTGGCTTTGGGGAAGTCAAGCTCTGTCCCTCAGTGTCTGAGGGTCCATCACCAGCCTGACATGAGCCTGACAATTAGTTGGCCGCTGGTCACAGTAGCACTCCAGGCGAAGTCCAAGAACTGTGTCAGAGATCCCTGCAGCTAGCTATCGACACTGGAGCCTTGTACTTTGTACTCAGTCAGATTCGCTCACAGCACTGAGTTATTCCTGGGATTCTTGCAGGCTTCTACTTTCACTTAACCAAAATTAAATAGAAGAAGTGAAGGAGGATGAGGAGGGGGAAGGGGAGGGGGAAGAAGAGGAGGAAGAAAAGGAGAGGAAAAAGGCTCTCTCTAAAATGGAGCAGGATGAACTATTCTAGCACTGAAGACTTGTTTCTGAACTGCGGCTTACTTACACTTGAACAGCCCTACCCCCTGGAAACCAATGCCTTCAACAGTACTGTGTGGCCATGCTGACCCAGGATAAAAAGAGGCATGACTGTGGCTACAAGCATTCGCTGTGGAGGAAGCTAGCCTGGTTGGTGTCAACTGCCTGAAAGCAGGAACCAGTCCTTACACCGCCACCTCAGAGGTGCAGAAGCAGATGCGTCCAGTGCCCTGCTTTGACTTCCATTGCTGTGACAGTGACGATGACTAAAAGCAACGTAGGCAGGAAAAGGTTTATTTCATTCTACAGCTTGTAAGTGCGTCATCCTGGAAAGTCAGGGCAGAGTTTCAGCTCAAGGCAGAAACCTGGCGGCAAGAACTGAAGCAGAGGCCATGGAGACCTGCTGTCTACTGGCTTGCTCAGCCTGCTTTTTTTTTTTTTAAAGATTTTATTTATTTTATGTATATATGATGAATATACTGTAGCTGTCTTCAGACATACCAGAAGAAGGCATCAGATCCCATTACAGATGGTTGTGAGCCACCACGTGGTTGCTGGGAATTGAACTCAGGACCTCTGGAAGAGCAGTCAGTGCTCTTAACCACAGAGCCATCTCTCCAACTCTCAGCCTGCTTTCTTATACCACCCAGGACCACCAGCCATGGGATGCCACTGCTCCTAATGACCTGAGCACCCCCTGACACACACATCAATCATTAACAAAGAAAATGTCCTACAGTCTATCCTATAGGCAATCAGATGGAGGTATATTCTTAATTGAGGTTCCTCTTCCCAGAAACTCTAGCTTGTGCCAAGCTGACAAAAACTAACTGCACAGCATCTTGTAGGAACAAGATGCTTGGACCACATTAGCCTGGAGCGGCTGAGATCTCCATCTTTGCTGTAGTGTATAACTTAGGACATGAAATGGCCAAGTGGTTTCCCTGTTTCAAAGTACCAGGGAGTCCAGAAACATCTCTGGAAGAACCTCTCTGTGGTGACAACTAAAAGAAGCAATCCAATATTTGGTGTTTATAGTGCCTAGAAAAATACTCATCATGGGATCAGAGCCACTAGGAGGGAGATGGGGAGACCCCAGGCACCAGCAAGTCTCCTCACCCGGCCTTGGTGGCTATACTTTACCTTGCTATGAAAGTACACTGATTGTCAACTCATATCGCAACTCCAAAGGAAACGGCTGGGCTAAAGTTTTAAATATAAGAAGGGAAACTTACAAGCCAGGTGTAGTGGTGTGTGCCTTTAATCCCAGCACTTCAAAGGCAGGGGCAGACAGATCTCTGTGAGTTCAAGCCCGCTTGGTTTACGTAGTGAGTTCTAAGACAGCCAGGGATATTTAGAGAGATTCTGTTTAAAAAAAAAAAAGTAAATTTGGAACACTAAAGACTAGGAATTTGGTTCAATTGGTAGAGTGCTTGCACAAAGCTGGGCTTTGGATCCCCAGCATCACATAAAAACAAGACATGTGGGCACCTGTTATAATTACATTCCAGCACCAAGGAAGTAGAGGAAAAAGGAGCTGAAGTTCAAGGTCACCCTCAGCTACCCAAGAAATTCCAGGCTAACCTGGGATACATGGGATCGTGTCTCAAAAATATGTAGAAATGGCATACACCTTTAATCCAAGCACTTGGGAGGGGGAGGCAGACTGAACACTGAACTCAGGGACACTTTGGTCTACATAATACACTCCAGACCAATCAATACTACAAAGTAAGAGTCAGTCTTTTGGTTTTGTTTTGAAAATAGGGTCTGGCTGTCCTAGAACTTGCTTGCTATGTAGACCAAGCTGGACCTGAACTTACAGAGATCCATCTACCGCGGCTAAATCCATCTCCCAAGTGCTAAGATTAAAGGCATGTAGTCATTAAAGGCACTGCCCATCAGGACCTAAGAGACAGAGAGAAAGAGAAAGAGAGAAAGAGAGAGAGAGCACTTAAATAATACTATAAAAGCTCTATCTTTACTATAGCAAGATATATTAAAAATAAATGCTAATGTCATTTTCAAGATAGCTTCCCAGGGGACTGGAAGGTGGCACAGCAAATAAGAGAGCTTGCTGTTCTTCCATAGGGCTAGAATCTGGTTCTTAGGTGGTTCATAACTTGTCTGTAACTCCAACCCTAAGGACTCTGCAGGCACCCATACTTGCATACACATACATATAACTAAAATTAATAGTAACAATAGATCTTTTTCTTGTTTAGTAGTTTCTGAAAAGGCCAAGGAGGTGGGCTTAGCCAGTAAAGGTGCTTACAGAGCAAGATTGATAATCTACATTCACATCCTCAGAACTCACGTAAAAGCCAAATGCAGCTACACAGCTGCAATCCCCAAACTCTAAGAGTGAGATAGGAGACAGAGACAAGAATCCCCGAGAAACTTGGGGGAGCTAGCCTGGAGTATGCAATGCAGTGTCAACCAACAAGGCAGGTGGTGACCAACACCCAAGGCTACCCTCTGACCTTCACATGCAGACATATGTATACATATCATATATTTACAAACACATAAAATTAAGTAGGTAAATTTTTAAAAAGAGTGTCTTTTAAGAATATAAATAAAAATATGAATAATATTTTATGCATAAAAATATGTACCATAGTGTAATTATTATTGAAAACAAACTTAGTATTCAACTACAGAATAAGTAGTAATTTGTAATAAACCCACATAAAATTTAGGGTTCCATATGCACTCATGAAAAATACTTTTATTATAGAGACATTTATGAGATAATAGTAGATATAAAGATAGAATATCAAACTGAACATGCTCATAAACTCTGTTTTAGAAAATAAGATTCAAAGGCCAATTGAGATGGATGGGAATACAAAAAATGTCCTTGCTTTTTTACACTTATTTATTTGTTTTGCTTGTTTGTAAGTGTGTGGGCACATGTGTGCCACAGCACGAGAGTGAAGGTCAGATAACAACTTTCAGGGGTCACTTTCTCTTTTATCACATAGGTCCTGGGGATAGAACTCAGGTCACTTGCCTTTACCCCGGTGACCCACTGAACTATCTCGCCAGCCCTCTTTCAGGTTTTTTGAGACAGGATCTTGCTATGTAGTGCAGGCTGGTCTTGAACTTGTGATGCCTCAGCTTTCCAAGTTCTGGGATTACAGGGATGTACCACCATGAAATATTTTATTTTTCATTATTGTCATTGTCTATGCTTTCCTTGTTTCCACAGTCTACATTATTTTTTGACTATTTTCTGGGCTTCTGATTAGTAGAATTTTCTCCCCTTTCTACAAATTCAGACAACAGTGTGTTGTTTCTGGCAGTGTGCAAACCGGTACAGATAAGAGCTGACAAATAGTACTGCACACATTAGATAATTATACATTAACTAACCTTGGGGTTTTTATAGATGTCATTATAACTTTGTGCTTTAATATCTATTATCTCGGTGTATGGTTGCATTAATCAATAGAGTTTACTTTAAGATTGAAATAATAATTTTACAGTCCAGTGTGAGTCGTGGCAGGGTGCTCCCAGAGGGCAGCCTGCGGGACAGATGCTCCACACAGCGGCTGCCTTCAGCTCCATTTGCCACGGGTCATATCTTTCTCTTGCTCTCTTGACCTTCTCCGACTTCTGTATAGGTTCTTCAACTCCAATCTGGTTCTTCATCTCCCCTAGCATTCTCTTGTCCTGACTACTTAATGGCCTGCTCTCTTCCAGACATGGTAATTTGAAACCTGAGAGCAGACAGAGCCCATCAGGGATTTCCTGAGGCTCTGAGTTTGCCTAAGGTCCTGCCCCAGTTCTCCAGACTTGTCCCAGGTCTCTAGAGCTTAACAACACCCCCAGTAAGCAAGGCATATGCTTGGATCAGCTCTTTCCTCTTTCAGTTCACAGACCAGTCTCCTAGAACTGTTGAAACGGTGCCTGGGCCCGGCACTTAGCCCAGCGATCTGGCACCCTCCGGTGGCCATGGGTAGGTGTGCTTTGACTCTTTGCAAGCTTTGGCTTTAGATCCCTCCTGTCACTCCTGTGACAGCTTAAAAAGATCTGCTATCAGGGCTGGAAACCCCCTCCCTGGCCCCCTTCTGCCAAGTTCCTAACCATTCTATTGCCTGTCATTTACTGATGGAGAAATTCAAAAAAGAGCCTGTTTGCCTTCCTTCTTACACAAATGCATTTTATATCAAGACAGGCACATTTATTTATTGTGTGTGTTTATTTGTGTGTGTGTGTGTGTGTGTGTGTGTGTGTGTGTCAGAGGACAAGTTGCAGGAGTGAAAAACTTTCACTTAATTCATGGCCACACATTGGGCCAGGTGTCAATTAAGCCAGGTTTGGTAGCACATAGCTATAACTCCAGCATTTAGGTGACAGAGGCAGGAAGATTATGGGTTTGAAACCACTCTGGGCTACAGAGTGAGTGTGAGGTCAGCTTGGATGACACTGGAAAACCCTGTCTCACTATACAGAAGAGAAAGAGGAGGGGGAAGAGAAGGAGGAGAAAGAGGAAGAGGAGGAGGAGAAAGAGGAAGAGGAGGAGGAGAAAGAAGAGGAGGAGGAGGAAGAGGAGGAAGAGGAGTGAGCTAAAGTCCTAAAAGGGCTTATGTCCTTGGTCCCAGTCATTCCTCAGACCTAGGAGCCTCCTCTCCTCCAGGCTGGGTTTTGGCATCAGACACCAGTCCTTGCAATACCAGCTCCTTTTACATCCATTGATGTGGTTTTCTTAGACTAGCAATGGAGGGGCCCCACTGAAACGGCAACCAAACAGGGAGCTTTTGAAGAGTGGACACATTAATAACTAGAGCAGCATGAGACAGAATGTTGATGAGATATCTGATCCAAACTGTTGGTTACAAGAAACAGTCAAATTACTAAAGACATGTTACTCCTAGGCCAGTCAAAAGGAAGACTCATAAAAACTATGTATATCAAAAACCTGGGCCAGCTGAGCCAGGAGCCTGCAGCCAAGCACCAAAGAACAATCATTGCCTTTCTCTCTTGGGTCCTCCTGAGCTCTTACTCAGCCGGCCTCCCTGCCTCATCAGCCTTCTCAAACTAGTTTTTGCACCTGACTGCAGAAACTGACCCCTCTAGCCTCTGCGTCTCTATGGTCTTCTGGTTTTTAGCCCACAGCCTACTTGACACTTCCCTCTGTGCCTCACTACAGGTTCCCAAGAGAGAAGGCTTGATTTCTGCTTATCTCTTAAAACCAAAGCACACAGGACAAAGGTTGCTGGATATGGTTTATAGCCACACATCGGGCAGGTATCCAGATAACTGTGGTCACAGTCATGTGACTCACTGCCCACTTAGTTGGGTGGATAGGTAAAGTTTTCACCAGCAAGCGATATGGGCATGGCCAGTCATAATTGGCATCTCTTATGAAGCCTAGTTAAATTGTAATTTGAGCTCTTGCCAATAATTAAAAAAAAACAAAATAGGCCTGTTGTAAACATGGGCAGCCTACTCCCCAAAGACCCTCTCTAATTATCTCAGGTTGGCAAGAGAATTCACCTCTGGTCCTTGGAGGTCCGCAGCCACCCTTTCCCTCATCCTCTACGTTCTGCAAGTCCCCAGACCCACCTGCACCTGCCTTAGACATTCACAGCAAGGAGATGACTGCACTCACTCGGGAGTCTATTAATTCTCCTCTCCCCTTAACCACACTAAAGACGTTGCTTAGTAAAGCATTTTGAAGATTTAGAAAGTGACTGCTCAGTCTGCTCAGGATTTATATCCCAAACAGATGTGCCAAGAAGTCATGGGAATCAAACTGCTTCTCTGTGAGTAGAATAATGTATTAACTTGCTTTTCAGTGGTTTCGATTACACAGCTGTACAAATTGCACTGGAGTCCTCATAGCTAAAGATGCTTGCATCTAAAACACGCCAGCCCTTCAGGATGGCAGTTTTAGCACAGTGGGTACACTGGGGAACAAGCACACATCCCTGTCAAATACTTCTCTTATCAGAAAGGAAGTCTCTCAGGTAGTTGAGAGATAGTTGTACTCAGCTCACCCGAAGGAAGCTCTGTCCTTCATCATAATAAATGAACTGTGCTGGGCATGGTGGCGCATGCTTTGAAGTCCAGCTCTTGGGGGGCAGAGGCAGGCAGATCTCTGAGTTTGAGGCCAGCTTGGCTTATAGAGCCAGTTCCAGGATAGTCAGAGCTACACAAAGAATCCATGTTTACAAAACAAAACAAGACAAAACCAAATTGAAATGCATATCATTCCACAGTGAAAATGAGGCACCATTAAATAATAGCACCATTGTCTTAGCCCTTCAGTTTTTTGGTTCTTCAACCAGAATCTTATGACTTGTTAGGATTCAAATGCAAAATGTCCTCGACAGGCTCGCAGATTCAAACACTTAGTCAAGATGGTAGCACTGCCTAGGGAGGTGGTGAAGGCTTTTGGATGAGGGGCCTAACTGACGGGTAGGGAGCCTTAGAGGTTATAGGAGATGTAGGGCTTAAGGGCTATAGAGCAGCAAAGCATCCAACGGGAGTGCTCAACTTCCTGGTCCTCTGATGCAAGAACAAGCAGCATCCCGCCACCGCGG
Source organism: Mastomys coucha (assembly GCF_008632895.1). Classification (NCBI taxonomy): domain Eukaryota; kingdom Metazoa; phylum Chordata; class Mammalia; order Rodentia; family Muridae; genus Mastomys; species Mastomys coucha. The sequence continues at coordinate 82,192,255 of NW_022196911.1, forward strand.
GTACTGTGGCCATGATATATCTCTATGATAGATGACCTACTGATGTGTGAGCCAGAAGAAACCCTTCCTCCCTTTAGATCCTCTTGTCAATTATTCTATCCTAGGGACAATGAACACAACTAATACAACTTCCATTTTTATGGAAATTTCTAGAAGAGCCAGTGACGGTAAATAAAGAGCTTGGCAAACTGCTAAACCTAACAGTTATCACACCTCGCCCTCAAGGCCATATACTCGTTAGGATAATCTAGAGGAACAGAACCAACAGAGTGGATATATATTACAAAGACGATTTATTAGATCAGCTTACACAATATTGTCTGGGGAATCCGGCAATGACTGCCTTCCCATTGGAGAAGCGAAGAACATGGTAGCCGCTTACTCCACAAAGCTGGGTGCCTCAGCAGTCATAAGCATCGCTGAAGCCCTGGAGAGAACCCGGAAAGCCACCGGTCTCCAGCGCATGTTGGAAGGCTGAAGAAGCAGTGTTCATGAAGGACGGCAGCCATGACAGTAGAAATGGTGGATGCATGTGTGAACAAGGAAACAGGCAGGCAGGCCAGAGGAGCACTGCTTTGTCCTCAAATCTCCTTATATCTAGGTCTCTATTGAGAGAGGTACTCTCTCTACCCTAGTTAACTCCTTCAGGAAAGACCCTCAAAGACACAATCAGAGGCCTATCTCCTAGGTCAACCCCAGATCCACTCAAGTTGATAAGGAAGATTGTCCACAACAGATAGGATCTCTCTTTGCATAAGAGGCTGGGTTCAAACCTCTACCTCTCCCATCTCTGCCTCCCAAGTAACTGGACCTGCAGGTGTGTGCCACTGCACCTGGCCCTAAATTTCATTTCTTACTGCACTGTTTGTCAAGGTATTTTCTTTCCCCCTCTCTAGTATAGTTCCCCTTTTTAGCTTAAAAACAATGTGTGGGTGCACGGTCATAATCATATCCCCATTTTTAGCACAACAAATAGTAAAAAAAAGATTCATTTGACACGTGTGAATGACGTCTTTAAGTCAGCATGGAGGTCTCAGACTTACTCTCTTCTAGCAGGACACAGTGGTCCAGGCCTTTAATCCCAGCACTCTGGAGGCAGAGGCAGGCAGATCTCTGTGAATTTGAGGCCAGCCTATTCTACAGGGCCAGTTCCAAGATAGTCAGGGATATACACTAAAGCCTTGTCTTGGGAAA
>NW_022196911.1:82193657-82223628 GCF_008632895.1 Mastomys coucha
AAACCAAAACCAAAAACAAAAACAAAAACAAAAACAAAAAACAAAAAACAAAACAAAAAAAACAAAAACAAAAACAAAAAAAACAACAACAAAAAAAAAACAAAACAAAAAACCCCCAGAATTAATAAATAAATATAAAGGGCAGAGCTGTGGTGCAGAGTCTGTTTGAGACTGGGAAAGCTAAGGGTGGCTGTGCTACAAAGACTGGAGAGATGTAGTCATGGAGCCTGGATCTGCAGGAGGCACTACAGAGATCCCAAATCACGACCCAAAGCTCCCCAGAAAAAGCCTACTTTAGTGTGGATACCAAGGATTTCCAAAAACTAAGCATGAGCTCACTGTCTTAGAGTTACTATTGCTGCGGAAACCCCTGACCTAAGCAAGTTGGGGAAGAAAGGTTTATTTGGTTTACACTCCACATTGCCGTTCATCTTCAAAGAAAGTCAGGACAGGAACTCACACAGTGCAGGATTCCCGAGGCAGGAGCTGATGCAGAGTCCGTGGAGAAGTACTGCTTACTGGCTTGCTCAGCCTGCTTTCTTATAGAACCCAGGACCAGCAGCCCAGGGGCAGCCCCACCCACAATGGGCTGAACCTTCCTACCTCAGTGGAAAGTAAACTGAGAAAATAGCCCACAGGCTTGCTTACAGACAGATCTTATAGAGACAGTTTCTCAATGGAGGCTCTATCCTTTTTGATGACTCAGGATTGTGTCTAGCTGACATAAATTAACTGGAACACTCACTATAAAATAAATAAACACTCACTATAAAATAAGGCAGGAGAGGTGGCTCGTTGGTTCAGAGCACTTGTTGCTCTTGCAGAGGACCTGGGTTTGATTCTCAGCAACCACATGGCAGCTCACAATCTTCTGTAAGTCTAGTTCCAGGGAACCCCCACAGCCTCTCCTGGCCTCTGTGGATACCAGGCATGCACACAGTCCTTAGAGATACAGCAGGCAAAATACACATGCTATGAGTTATAAACAAACAAATCTTTTTAAAATAAAAAGTGTCACTACATATGCCATCATGAGTTACAGATATGAGTCTACAGATATGTCAAACCCATAGTCTCAAAGTTCAATAACTGGAATTGTCATGTACAGATTTTTTTTTTTTTTTTTGGTTTTTTGAGACAGGGTTTCTCTGTATAGCCCTGGCTGTCCTGGAACTCACTCTGTAGACCAGGCTGGCCTCGAACTCAGAAATCCGCCTGCCTCTGCCTCCCAAGTGCTGGGATTAAAGGCGTGGGTCACCATACCGGCTACATGTACAGATTGTTAAGTAATCTTTAATGGACCATGTTTAAACATCAAATATGGAGGTCTGGTGAGATGTTTCAGAGGGTTCACTACCTCTGACAACCTAAGTTCAATCTTTGGAATCCATATGGTAGAAAGAGAAAACTGGTTCCCGCAAGTTGTCTCCTGACCTCCATATGAGCATGGTGACACCAGTGTACCCACCTGTCCACTCCCTACACACACACACACACACACACACACACACACACACACACACACACGGGCACATGAGCACGTACATGAACACAAACACAAATAAATATAATTAAATTTATTAAATAAAATATAAAAAGGAGGAAATCCCCAATATGTTATGGAAAAGAGTAAGGAGACAAGGACCCTTAGAATGACCACAGTGACTCATGACAAGACCACATAGAACATGTAGGCATAACAGGTACAGGTAGATGTAGATGGAAATGTCAATAGTATAAAATTAGTAATTCTGAGTGGATTTAAAAGAACAAAGATTTTAAATGACCCATAGAAGAAACATGGAACATCTTCTAAAAGCCAGCAGTAAGCAATAAGATGAATCTTTTTCTCTTAGAAAGGAGGTACAGGTCAGGCAGTGGTGGCACATGCCTTTAATCCCAGCACTTGGAGGCAGAGGCAGGTGGATTTCTGAGTTCGAGGCCAAGCTGGTCTACAGAGTGAGTTCCAGGACAGCCAGGGCTACACAGAAAAACCCTGCCTCGAAAAATCAAAAAAAAAAAAAAAAAAAAAAAAAAAAAAAAAAAAAAAAAAAAAAGAAAGAAAGGAAGAAAGAAGGAAAGAAGGAAAGAAAGGAGGTACAGAGACTGAGGAGGAAACTCTGTGCAAGTGTGAGGACCTGAGTTCAAATCCCCAGAGCTACATAATAAGTAAACTGAGGCAGCACTGGGGCCTGTAACCCCAGCACCATTGTGGGTAGAGACAGGGCCTTGCTGGTTGCTAGCCTAGCTCAGGTTCAGTAAAACACTCTATCACACCTGGAGGTGGTGGCACTCGGGAGGCAGAGGCAGTAGGATCTTTGTTCAATGCCAGCTTGGTCTACCAAGTTCCAGGACAGCCAGGGCTGTACACAGAAATCCTGTTTCAAAAAGACAAAAACACCAAACAGCCCAAACCAAAAAAAACTCTGTCACAAGGAAATAAGAAGGAATTGATAGAACAAGACAGCAGAGTCCCGCTCTGGCCTCTGCATGCATGCATAAGTGCAGACGTACTCCACACTACATGCATACAACACACACATGTACATGCATGCTTGAGCCTGCACATACAGGCTCACAGACAAATGCATACACAGACTCACAGTCTCCTTCTCTCCCCTCTCTCTTTCTCTCCCCCTCCTCTCTTTCCCTCTCTCTCTTAAAACAAAAGGATCTGAGAGAGCATATTAATACTTGCAATAATCCCTATGGACTATTTACTATTATTCCTCTTTCAATGATAAGGAAAGTGGCTGAAAGGGATCTAGTTGGGGGAAAAAAGGTAGCAGAAAATATTTTTATAAACAGAATTTCACAAACTAAACTAAATTGCCAAGAAATGCATGCATACGCAATTACATTTTTCTTTTATTATTGTTGTTTGGAGACAGTTTCATTCTGTAGCCCAGGTTAAACTGGAACTCACTAGATAGCCCAGGCTAGACTTGCTAAGATTATAGGCACTACTCCTGGCTTAAACTGTTTTTGAAAAAGCAAGAGTTAGGTTTTTGCAATGTGTATTTTTAAAAAAATCATTGGTTAATCCTTGTGATTCCTGGAAAAGGACTATAATCCTGCTCTAGGAACTACCTGCCGATCTTTTAAGCCGTGTATTTGATTCTAAATCAAAGCACTTACAGAGCAGTGAACATTATTGACAAGTCAAGGTGTGCTACTGCTAGCTCTGCCATTTTCTGACTATGGTCAGGACTTGGTCCTCGTCTGCAGGGTGGCGGGAAGAAGAAGGAGGCAGAGAACATAAAAGACTGAAAAGCTTCCTTGGCTGAGAGTGATACTGCAGAGGGGAAGGAACTCACTGAGCACTCAGCCAGGGATCCTAAGATGGCTCCCAAGATGCCCCAGGTCCTGGCAGGAGGTGCATGAGAACCTGCAAGGACTGCAGCCATAGGGCGCGTGGCCACCCTGGCTCGGCTCACAGTGTGTTCCTGGGAGAGCTTTCCTGAGAGCACTCCATTGCACTGGAATCTGAAAGATGTGCTGTCTGTGTATTCACCCACTATCCCCCTTTCTCCTAAGCACTCATCTTCTCCCTTTGGTTCCTTGACTGAAGTTTTCCCTCTGATAGTTGGGACCACTCCATCTAGAAATCCTCATGATTTTCTCAAGAACTGACACTATCCAGAGGCCCATGGGGTGTAGGGAATTTCCAGGTGGTAAAAAGAACACTTGAGGGGTTTCCCAAGATTGTATTTTTTAAATTTTTATTTATTTATTATTATTATTACCTGTGTAGTTGTGTGGGCCTGTACATGCTGCAGCATGCATGTGGAGGTCAGAGGACAACTTTATGGAGTCAGTTCTTTCCTTCCACCTTTATGGATCAAATTCAGGTCACTGGACTTGCATAAGCACCTTTACTGGCTGAACCATCCATCTGCCCTTTGCTTCAACAATGTTTCAAATACATCAGGCACTTTGTAAAGTTGGTGCTCTGATTCTATAAGTAGAAGACCTCAGCAGACCACTATACTCCCCAGCTTTACAAGTCTTGCTTGCTCAGGGATCAGTAGTGTGGGTCTCTCTAATCCCTGATTTCCTGCCTCTTCATTGGCTTCTGAGGATGAAGGTCTTCCACATGCATTTGGCCTGACCTGGCAAAGCCTCCGGTGGATTCTGAAGGGAAATGTGCTGAGCTCCTGTAGCTGAAGGGGCTGCTCCTTGTTGGGAGCTCCTACATCAGAGCTCTGATTCCTGCCAAAAGCTGGATTCTGGGTTTTCCCTAATGCCCAACAGGTCATCTCAGCTCTAGCAGTGGCCCAGGCAGCTTGCCTTCTGGAAGAGAGGGACAGGTGCAGGAGAATTTGAATTAAAAGGGGGGGGGAATTCATGGGTGAGGCACTGCCTCTCATCAGGGAGAAGCACCTAAGGGAGGCAAGCGGGAGGTCATGTGAACTGCTCCTGGCCCCAAACCAACAGAAGACCTTTGAGTCTTTGCTGAATTCATGAAAACATTCAGTTCTGGCTGCTGGACTTCTGCTCTTCTTGGGAAAGAAGTCTCTGTGTTCTGCCAAGGAGAGGGGAGGACAGCAGACAGAGCAGCCCTGATATAGAAGGAAACCTTTGTATAAGAAGCTTCCATTGACCTTGGAGGCCACTTACCAATGGGTATTTAAAGAGATGAAAGTAAGTTTCCATAAATATTCTTTGGTCCATCTCTTTGTTTTGTAACAGAACACTCTGGCAAAAAGAAACTAACTGATTTCTTTCTTCCAATCTCTTCCCTGTGTAGAGTCAGGACCTGCTGAGCAGGCTGGAACAGGATTTCACACTGCCAGCCGTGGCAGGGACTCAATGCTGCTGTGGCCTGGGGCTACCAAAGGGTATTTACACCAGTGGCCACCCATGGGGATCCTGGACAACAGGGTGTGAGTCCCAAAGCTCTACCAGAGGAGCAAAACTCCTTGACATGTTTCTGACCTCTGATTGCATGGGTCAGGTTCAGCCAGGAGGTCAAACACCAGGACTTGGGGGTGGCTTATCACCGTGCAGTGGTCCTTCTATTGGTGCAAAAGCCAGAACATGATCAGCAAGGATAGGAGCAGTAAGAGGTGTGGCCAGAAGTGTTTCTCCATATCTTGTGGGTGTTCCAGAGACAGCTGGCAGAGGCCATCCATCATGGATATTAAATTCTATGGCAAGTATCCAAGCAGGAAGCCACCATGTCCAAATGTAACCCCTGAAAGTACCCTCTCTCTTCCTACTCTAGTCTCCGCCCTTGAGGACAGGAGTGTTCTTCTTTCTGGGGTTCTGCTGCCCCATGTTCCCCCTGCCATGAATCAGGATGACCGTGTCTGGGTTGAGGCTGGCTGTGTGAATGGAATACACGTGTCTGTGAGGTCTGGTCTCCAACCACTGATGTAAGCATCCCCAGTGGAACAGATGGCCATACAGGCTGATGACAATATCCTTGGCTGGCCCAGGGATGGGTTATACTCGGAGATGCTGCTCCGCTCTCCCCTCTGACTGGCACTGTTGCTCCTGATGCTATACTGGAATGTGCAGGATACAGAGGCCAATGGCCTCTCACTTGCCATCCTTAAAGTTCTCCCAGGGAAATCCCTAACACCATCCAAGCTGCCCTGTGTCTGCCGACCAGTCAGCCTCAGCAACTCGTGAGGCAGAAGGTTTGATGCCAGTTTCCTGGTGAGTCTCAGAAGGCCTCTCTACAAAATAGTGGTGGAAGTCATCCCTGGCATGTTTTTTGTTTGTTTGGTTTGGTTTGGTTAAAAAAAAAAGAAAGGAAGAAAGGAAGAAAGAAAAAAGAAAAGAGCTGGACAGTTGGCTCAAAGATGAAGAGTACTGGTTGTTCTTGCAGGGCACCCCAGTTTGATGCTCAGCATCACATGGTGTCTCACAAACATCTGGATTTCCAGTCCCAAGAGATCTGATGCCCTCTTCTGAACTCTTTGAGTACAGGGCATACACATTGTGTGTGTGTGTGTGTGTGTATGTGTGTGTGTGTGTGTGTGTGTGTGTGTGTGTATGTATGTGTGTGTATGTGGGGGGTGGTATGCAGGCTAAATACTCATACACATAAAATAATAAGAAAAATAGATCCATAAAATGTTTCAATTAAAATTATTCTAAATTATTTAAAGTTAAAATATAATTATATCATTTCCCCCTTCCTTCTCTTCCCTCCAACTCTTCCCAGGTATCGCTCCTCGATATCTAGAAGTATCATGGCCTCTTTTTCATTAATTGCTGTGTTATATATGCCCACATCTATAAGAACAACCTTCTTAGTGGCAAAGGGTTTACATCCCAGATTTCTTCTGCTCCAAGTATTCACACAGTTCTAAAAGGTGTGCTATTCACATCATTAATTGTTATTGTTGTTATTATTATTATTATTATTGTGTTTTGAAAACAGTCTCTCTACATAGCCCTGGCTGTCTTGGAGCTCACTATGAGACCAGGCTGGCCTCAAACTCACAGAGATCCACTTGGTTCTGCTTCTTGTGTGCTGGGATTAAAGGTGTGCACCACTATGCCTGGCTTTTTCACGTGACTTAGGTAAGTAACTTCAACTGTGTATTACAGACAGGGGAAAAAAAACTATATAAAATGTATTTTGCATTCTTAATTTAATATTTTAAATTATAATTGCATGCTTGTATGTATATAAACAGTGGGGGCATGTCGTAACATGCATGTGGAGGTCAGACAAAAACCTGGAGTTGGTTCCCTCTTTTCTCCATTATTTGAGTACCAGAGATTGATCTTAAGGTGCCAGGTTGGCACAGTGAACGCCTTTTCCTGAAAGCTTTCGCTTAGTGTCTGATGGTATGTGTGTAAATTGGTAACCAATGGAGGGAAATTGATGTCACGAATATTTGGGGGGGTGCAATAGAATTTTAAAATAAGTTTATTTTTTCCCCATATTTTGAGCCAACTAGCACAATTTTAAAGCACACAAATACACATAAGCTTCTATTATACTAAGAGCTATAAACTAAGCTCTATACAGATTTATTTGTACTGAACTAAATTTATATACCAATAAAATTCTAGTTGCCTTTGTATGGGTATAGTTGTATATGTATGTGTGCAGGTCGGCATGTCTGTGCATGATCATGCGGAGGCCAGTGTTCAACACCAGGTGTCTTCCTTCATGGCTCGCCACCTAATTTTTTGAGACAGGGTCTCTAACTGAACCTGGAACTCACTATTACTACTAGACTGGCTAACCAATGAGCCCCTGGGATACTCCTGTCTGGGATTCCCCAGAGCTGAAGTTACAGGTGTATGCTACCACACCTGACTTTTACAGACATGCTAGGGATTTGAACTCAGAGCCTGAGGCTTGCTCAACAAGCACTTTACCAACTGAGCCATCTCCTTACTCCCTACTTATTTTTAAAAGTCTATTTTATGCAAATATATCAGCATATATTTAAAGAGGTTTCAGAATGTTTTGGAAATGTCCAAACCAAAATCATTAGCAATTAGAAAGAAAAATCAAAGTCCTTAGATATTTCTGAAGAGGGCAAATTTTTAACCTGACATTGCTTTAGATTTCAATCATTATAATAAAGTCAAAATTACTGAATCAATTGTAAATACTTTTTCCTACTCTTTATATTTCTTTTACCTTTTTTAAAGAATGTAGTTACTAGTAAGTGTCCCTCAGTTGAATGAGTTAACTGGAAGTATTAGGGTCCAGGAGTCACTCCACAAACCACACAACCACCCATTTCAGTCGGACAGGGATGGTTTATTGAATGCACACCCTAACACTGATGGATCAGGGCCACAGCTCAGATTTATTTGAGGCTATGACAATGAACATTTCTCAGTGCCAGGAAAAAGACACAAAAACAACAATGAGCTCATAAGCAGGTGCAAGATGTGCTGCCCAGTGGTTGGCTCTGACTCAGGCCATTTTATTTTATTTTATTTTTATTTTTATTTTTATTTATTTACTTATTTATTTGTTTGTTTGTTTTTTCGAGACAGGGTTTCTCTGTGTAGCCCTGGCTGTCCTGGAACTCATTCTGTAGACCAGGCTGGCCTCGAACACAGAAATCCTCCTGCCTCTGCCTCCCAAGTGCTGGGATTAAAGGAGTGTGCCACCACCGCTGGGCGACTCAGGCCATTTTAAACGTAACAATTCACATTGACCTTTAATTTGATGGGCCATACTTAAAGCTTTGTGGAATTTCTTAAGATTAACAAACCTTAGAACATACAGAACATAACAGGATGTGTGATCAGAATGACCTTGCTTTGAGTCAAGTTATTTTTCTGTGTCCCTGACTGGGAGGCCTGTTACAATGTGAAATAGCTGGCAGGTATGGAACAAAATGGCTACAGTTATGCTCAGGGGTAGGGCAGACCTCAACAGGAAGCAGCACTGAGTTCATTTGTGTAAGTATGTGTCATAATAGAAGCCTTTGGCTTATCTAGACAAAGTCCTCCTATTTTATCCCCCTTCAAAATTCTACCAAAAAACCCTCCAAAAAACAAAAAAAAAACCAACAAAAAAACCCACCCTCTCAGTATCTCATCTTATCAGGTCTGTTCTCAAGTGTGCTTGTGTGTGAGTGTATGAATATGTGTGTGTGTGTGTGTGTGTGTATGTATGCATGTGTGTGTTTGTATGAATGCATGTGTATACATGTGAGTGTGTGTATGTGTGTGTAGCCATGAAAATGAACATTATTTTTTTTGTCAAAGGAGTAAGACATATCAGGAATATATTAAGTATTATTAATTATAAGTTGTATATAGTTTCTCATTTTATTGACTAATACAATTTGAAATTATTATTTCCTAGAAAAATAAAAAGGATTTTTCCGTAGATGATTAAGACGCACTCTCAATAATGTTCCCCTGTTGACTATATACTTCCTAATATGGTCGGCCTCCTATATAAAGCCTCTGAAACTCTTGCAAGTTTTTTTTTTTTTCAGTTTTCTTCTAAAATTATAGTCACTGGGGGCCAGTGAGAAGCTCCGTGAGTAGGGTTCTCACTACCAAGCTGATGACCTGAGTTTGATTCCTTGGACCTAAATAGTAGATAAAGAATTGATTCCCACAGGTTGCCCTCTGACCTCCACACTTATGCCATGCCATGTGTCCACCCACACATGTATACACACATGCACATATACACAGAGCAAATAAATGCATGTACAAAGTGACATTGGCAAAGCATTTGTCCAGGGGCCCTTAGGAGTCTTCAGACTTAACAACAAAAAGCCCTCCACAGCACAGACAGAAGATGACCTTGTGCAGAGAAAAGCAAGAAGACCAATACCTTGGCAGCTCCCCTCAGTTCATTGCCACTTCCTGGACCCGGCTGCCTCCTTCTCTGAGAGACCCCTCCTCTACAAATTTTAAATTCCCTGATTAATCTACTTCAAGTTGGTTTCTGTAACCTGTATCAGGAACCCTAAAATGTGTACTTAAGTTAAACTATGTAGTGAAGTGTAATCACCCACTCTTTGTGCTGGCCCAAGTGATTCTCAGCTCATCTTGTGGCTCTCTGACTGACGTCATGGTATCTGTTCTTTGGCTAGTCCACAGCTGCACTACCCAGAACATATTCTAATCCTGTCTGCTCTCAGACACTAAGCAGGGTTGGGACTGGTTCCTACTTAGATGGGGAATCCTTTGGCTAGGCCAGACATGGTGGTACATGCCTTAATCCCAGCACTTGAGAGGCTAACAGGTAAATCTCTATGAGTTCAAAGCCAGCCTGGTCTACAAAACAAATTCCAAACTAGCCAAGCATCCATAGTGAGACCTTGTCTCAAAGAAAGGGGAAAAAAAGAAGGAAAAAAGAAGGAAAGGGAGGAAGAAAAGGAGGAAGGCGAGGAAGGAGGGAGGGAAGAGGAAAAGAAAAGAAATCTTCGGCTAAAGAAAGGCACCTGAACCAATGTGATATGGCTCCTGCCACTCAAAAAAACACAACCAAAAGGGAGCATCCTTTGCAGAAGACTGCTGCCTCATCTCTGGGTGGTCCAACAGCTCACGCTGCGCAAGAACAGTCAGGAGATAAATGAAGAGTGAAAGGGGTTCAGAGCCCCAGCTCTCTGCCGCAGAAGGAGAATCTGCACCTTTGAAGATCAATATTGAAACCAGATGCTTAGCTTTATGACTTCCTCCTCCCAAACACCAAGATAAGAAGAAAAATAGAAAGAAGTCAGTTGGTGTTATCAGGAAGTGATCGTTAGTTTTTCTGAAAACATGATGCCTTGGGGGGCTTTAAATGAAAGCACTAATTTAACCATTCCTGAAATGAATAAATATTCAGAAAGTAGTGCATAAGCTTTCTTGCCTCAGGCTAACAGAAATACAACTCTATCATGTGTATTCTTCACAATTTTTCTTTTCCATCTATGTGTGTGTATGCGTGTGTGTGTGTGTGTGTGTGTGTGTGTGTGTGTGTGTGTGTTTTGCTAGGGATCCAACTTGGTGCTTCCTGTGTGCTAAGCACATACTCTGCACTAAGCTATCCTCTCCCTTTCATGTGAAAACTCATTCTTTCCTTAGACTGCTGTGGTAATTTGAATGAGAATGTTCCCCCTAAACTCGGTTGTCTAAATACTTGGTTTCCAGTTGGTGGAGTTGTTTGGGTAGGATTAAGTTCTGTAGTCTTGCTGGGGGAATGTGTGTTACTGGAGGTAGGCTTTGAGATTTCAGAAGACTTGAGTCACCCCACTTAGTGACATATCCTTGCCAAAAACAGAAACAAGGACAAAAGAGGATGCCCTTGAGGGACAACACCTGGAGCTGACCTCTGATTTCCAGATACAAATACACACAGGTATGCTCATTTGCACACACACACACACACACACACACAATCAAAAGAATTTAAAACAATTTAGTAAACCTCTTTTCATGAAACTGACAGTTTGTGGATTTATTGTTATTAAATAAATCCTGAGATTGAAAAGACAGACATGTATCTAAATTCCTGACATAAGCATGCTTGCAATGGTGGCATAAGCCTGAATTCCAAGAAGTGGAGGTAATACCAGAATGATCAGATGTTCAAGGTCATCCTCTGCTGAATGTTAAGTTCTAGACCAGCCTGGACTATGTGAGACCCATTTGGAAAAACAAGCAAAAACACCTCTTCCTATTTATCCACAATGCAAATAGGTTGCAGGGTAGTGGGTGAGATGGGGGTCAGGGATGGGAAATGGTTTTTGTTTTTATTTTTTAAGACAGGGTCTCACTATGTAACTCTGGAAGGCCTGGAACTTATGTCTTATATCTGCCTTCCTTTCAGGATGATCCCCTTAGGGTTACTACTTAGTTGACCCTCATTCTGTCCGCCCTTGAGTGCCCATCTGTGAGAGGTGGGGTATAGTAGATCCCTCCGCATGGGGTCTTAGTTTCACTTTGTTGCTATGATGAAATGCTCTGACAGAGGCTAATGGAGGGAGGGAGAGAGAGTTTATTTTAGCTCACAGTTCAGAGCACAGCCTGTCACGGCAGGACGTTGAGGCAGCTGGAGCTGGAGTGGCTGGTGACATTAAGTCCATAAGCAGAGAGAAATGATGCATGCACTGCCATGGTCCCTTCTCTAATTTATACAGTGCAGGATCTCAGGGAATGGCTCTGCCCGAAGCGGGCCTGGCTTCCCAGGTCAACCGATGCCATCAAGACATTCCTCCATGGGGTGCCCAAGAGGTTCATCTCGAAAGTGAGTCTAGATTCCATGAAACCACAATGGTGAGCGTCATGCCTGGCTGCTGTGTGAGGTCACTGGGCTGGAGTCCTGTTGTCCCCCTCCTCCAGGCTCTGCCTGACAGCTGAGACTGGGGTCATTTCCTTCTGCATTATCTAATCTTCTTTGGGGTCTCTGTGACAACCCTCCCCCTTTCCCTGGAGTTTTTTGTTTGTTTGTTTTTTAAAGATTTATTTATTGATTATATGTAAGTACACTGTAGCTATCTTCAGACACTCCAGAAGAGGGGGTCAAATCTTGGATGGTTGTGAGCCACCATGTGGTTGCTGGGACCATGTGGTTTGAACTCAGGACCTTCGGAAGAGCAATCGGTGCTCTTAACCACTGAGCCATCTCTCCAGCCTATTTCCCTGCAATTTGACCGGGTGGGTAAAGTGCCCATGGTGGCCAGCATGTCACACACTGGCCACCTCCCTTCTGACTCCTTGTCCCCACACATTTTCTCTTTCCTGGGAGAAGGGAAGTTTCCCCTCCTGCTCCACTTTCCATCTTTTCTGCACCAAGGCCTTAGTTTTGCCCTTTAGATTTTTTTTCCCCGAGGCAACGGATGTCAGAACATCTAGCTGCCCAAATGGAGGAAAGGCTAAAGGAAGGACAGGAAAAACTAAAAATAGTAAAACAAAGTCATAAAAAAATTAAGAATGTAAGCATTGTTTCTCTCCCTGCAGTCCTAGTATACTTTGGAGGCTGTGGTGGGAGGGTCTCCTGAGGCCAGGCTAGGCAAAAAAATTTTTTTTCTAAGATGTATGTTGGGGATGTAGCACAGTGGTAGGGAACTTACATAGTACAGGTAAATCCCTATACCCCCAATCCACAATCTCCAATACCACAAGTACATACATACATACATACATACATACATACATACATATAAATGAATGAATGAATGAACGAATGAATGAATGAATGAAAATATGTAAGCCAGGCAGTGATGGAACAACGCTTTTAATCCTAGCACTCAGGAGGCAGAGGCAGGTGGATGTCTGTGAGTTCAAGAACAGCCTGGTCTACAGAGGAAGTTCCAGGACAGACAGAGAAACCCTGTCTAGAAAAATGAAACAAAAGGGGGAGGGAGGGGGGAGGGAGGGAGGAGGGATAGATGGAGAATGCACGTCTTGCCACAAGATCTTTTCTTCCTCTCTTCTTTGCCACTTGGCCTTTCTGCATGTCACCAAGTAAGAACGCAGTGAGGTCTGGAGCTCCATCCCGCTTTTTCTCCTACATCTGTGTCTTATCTCCTCTCCTGTCCTTCCTCGCCATTGCCACCTCTACTCAGGAGTCTCCTTGTCATGGCTTTTTTGAGGAAACTGCTAGAATGACAGAGTTACCGCTGCACTCATTCCTTCTCTCTCAATCTCCTTCCATTTCAACTCACACTCTTCCTAATTCACTCTAGCTTCTCCAACCAGTGACCCCTCGGCCGGGAGGTCACATACAGTACTACTTCATAGCCTTGTGATGGAGACTGCAGCTGGGGTAGGCAGAGTTGAGGTGCGGCAGGCAAATCAGGACAGAAGTCGAAACTCCAGAGTAGGAAAGAGAGCAGGTGCTTCCTGGTACCTCCTTTGGAAGCTCTGGCCCAGGGCAGAGTCTGGGTTACAAGGTCCTGGATGCCATCTTAGCTTTTCAGAACAGTGGGATTATATTACCTGCCATCATTTCTGTGCCTCAAGACCATTCCATTGCCCAAACCACCATTCCTCTTAGCATAAGACCTCTATGCCTCTCCCTTAGCCTTCAGTCCCTAACCACAGGCCACGTGAATTTCAAGCCTTCCTCCGTCCCCTCCCCAACTCCATTCCACTTCACGATCCTGCAGGTTTACTGCTGTCCCCCTGGATTTCTAGAACTTTCATTTAATCCATGAATTTCATTTCACACCTAACTTCATTTAATCCATGGTTCTCGAAAGAGGCTAGAGAGCATCAGTATTCTTGGGTGGGGCCTATATATGTTTATGCCTCTGTTTCTCTGGCACCAAACGCAGTGCCTTTCTGTAGCAGGTGCTCGGGACAGTCCAAGCATGGGGCACCTGGCCCTCATTCTATAGCAGCTCCCTGGAGCCTGGGGCTCTATGGGTGTTTATTTCAACTCCCTTGCCTAATTTGGGAACCTCCCTTGGTCTCTCTCTGTGCTTTCCCTCTCCAGTTCCTGTCTGCCAGCCCGTTCCCGGCCCAGTCTCCTAATTAAGCCCCGACAATGCTCCTACTCACTCACGCAGCTGCTGGGGGCCCCTCCGCCTCCTACTCTTCCTGGTGTTTACATCTTTAGTTCTACTGACAGGAGGACTGCCCTGGAGGTTCACACTAACCAGACTTCACCTGTTCCAAAATGACAGGCAGAAAGGCCTCAGAGTTCAGCTTCTTCTGCATCTCATCCCACCCTAGAGGGTTCGTGTTGGAACAGAGCCCGACATTAATAATACGTTGGAGAGGGGAGACGAGAGCGGCACCTGTCTTGTAATCACAGCACGCAGGCCTCTTTATGTGAGTCGTCTTTCTCGAGAGATACAAGACCTAACTTGTTCTAGATAGAAATCCATGTAATGATAAGCCAGGCACTACTGTAACTTATATTTACCTTTTCGCTGACCTCAGAAATACAAAACTTGAAAGAAACTATGCCTCAGAGGACTAAATACTGTGGCTGTTTCCAGTCAACCAATGCCTAACACACACTCACACACATACACACACATACTCACACACACATACACACAAATACACACACACATACATACACACACTCAGTCATATTCACATACACACACAACAGTCACACTCACACACACTTAGTCACACACACATATACACACACACTCAGTCACACACAGATTCACACATACTTATAAATATATTCACACACACACACAGTCACTCATGCATATATTCACACATGCACACTCATCCTCACATACATATACACATATACACACACAGTCACATGCAGACTCACACACACACACACATACATTCACACACACTCACACAGTCACTCGTACATATATTCACACATGCAACTCATCCTCACATACATATACACACACACTCAGTCACACACAGACTCACACATACACACATACATTCACACACACTCTTATAGTCACTCATACATATATTCACACATGCAACTCATCCTCACATACATATACACATATACACACACACTCAGTCACACACAGACTCACACACACACTTACACATACATTCACACACACTCACGCAGTCACTGTACATATATTCACACATACACACTCATCCTCACATACATATACACACACACACATAGCTACAATCACACTCACACACACTTTCTAGGAAATTTTTCTAGCTGACTCCTCTACAATTAAAGAGGAGATAGATGTACTGTGATATTCTTCTTGTAACACTCCCAGGCTTAGAAATTTTGCTGTCTGGATCCAGGCTCTACAGCAAATAAATTAATCTAGCTAGGAGGTCATTTTTTAAGATTTTTTTTTCTTTTACTTTTCTCCCTCAGTTTCTCAAACCTGGCACCTGAATTTCCCTTCTTAGGAAAAGAATTCTCCTTAGGCAGTGAGATGTGAGAAATGGCAATGAAAACCAATGTGGTTATTACAGATGCTGTCTCCCCAGGACAGCCTTCCCTTCTTTATAGTTTTCAGAATCTCTAGCTAGGCATGGTGCCTCACTCCTGTAATCTAAGAGCTCTGAGGCAGGAACATCACCAAAAGTTCAAAGTCAGACCGAGATGACCTCTCCTCTCAACAAAAAAGAACTCCCATATTACCAGGGGAAGGGGGGGGTCAACACAGTACCTAAAAGACCAGCTTTCTTTAAAAGCCATAGCCCTGATAATTAGATTGTGAACAGGCAGGGTCTCTGAAGGGCGGTTCCTTAGAAATGAACCTGAAGCATCAGGGAGATACAAGGCTCCCCGTTCCGCGTTCCTTTGTTTTGCTTTCAACCTGGAATGAGCGATCACTGGCTGTGCACTAGGTGGTTGACATAGATGCAATCTGGATCTAGGGTGACAATGACACTACAAGCCAGTCCTGAGCATGGTCCGCATGTGAAAGCTAAGCAGGTCACCTCTGTATGCCACCGTCTTAGGTATTCAGTTATATACATCTGAATCTAATCATAACCAGCAAGAAGTCTGGCGACACACTTACTGAGTTCCAAATGTACAAACTAGGACTTAAACATCCTTCTTCCCCGACAAGACATCATCCCATGACTACAGTCCTCCTTATCTAATGCTAAAATAATTTCCTTTGGGGCTACAGTGACCGTAAGGAAGCACGGGGTAGCTTCTAGAGTGTTCATGCTGTCTGCCTCTTGTTAGTTTCTTGGGTTCAGTCAGGCACACACCTTTTTCTGAGTATATATTATATATCAATAAAAAAGTTTTAAAATATGTGTTTTGTAAACTTATATTTTTGAGTGGAACTACTAACTAGATTGGTTAGGATTAAAGATTTTAAAAGGTGGAAACCCAGGCAGTGGTAGTGCACACCTTTAATCCCAGCAGAGGCAGGGGCAGGGGGCAGGGGGCAGGGGGCAGAGGCAGGAGGATTTCTGAGTTCGAGGCCAGCCTGGTTTCCAGAGCAAGTTCCAGGCTACACAGTGAAACCCTGTGTTGAAACATAAATAAATAAACCAACCAAATGGTGGCTTTCTCAGAGGCTGGGGAATTGGCTCATCAGTTAAGAGCATTTGCTGCTTTTACAAAGGACCCAGGTTCAATTCCCAGCTCCCACATGGTGACTCACAACCACCTGTCTTCAGTTCTAGGAGGATCAGACGGCCTCTTCTGGCCTCCACAAGCACCAGACACTATGTGGTACACAGATATACACAAAGCAAAATACTCACACACACAAAATAAATATATATACATTTAAAAATTTTTAAAAAGCCCCCAGTACAGGCACCTGCCACTCTGCCTGTTTCTGTTCATTTGACATAGACTACCAGCCTTGTAGAGAGAGCAATGCCCTGCTTTATCCATCTCGTGTTATCTGTATGATATGGGTACAGTGTGCATACATACTTGGTGTGGGTGCACTTGCACATGTGTGCACATGGGTAAAGGGCAGAGGTCAATGTTGTGTGTCTTTTTAAATGGATCTACCTTATTTTTTTGAGACAGGATCCCTCAAACCAATTCAGCTAGGATGGCCTACAGATGTTAGAGATCCACTGGCCCTACCTCCTCAACACTGATATAATATATAGTATATAAAAGTAGTGCACCTAGCTTTTATTCTTATCGTGTGTGTGTGTGTTTGTGTGTTTTGTGTGTGTGTGTGTGTGTGTGTGTGTGTGTGTAGATGCACCTGTGCTAAGGTGTGCATGTAGAGGTCAGAGGTCAGCTCTTTACACAGTTACTTCTCTCTTGCCATCTTTACATGTGTTTCAGAGATTAAACTCTGGTCTTCAGGCTCACATATTGGTGCCTTATCCACAGAACCATCTTACTGGGTTACCACTCCCTTTTTTTTAATCTTCTGTGCATGATGTATATGTGTTGAGGACAGGCGTGCCCATGTCATGGTATGCCTGTGGAGGCTAAAGAACAATCTCTGGTCCCTGTCTGACACCTTGGCTGAGACAGGGTCTCTTGTTAATGGCTACTGCACATGTCATTCCAGCTGGCCCTGGAGCTGTCTCCTATATTGCCAAGGAATGCTGGGATTACAGATTACTGTGTTCCATTCTACATGGGTTCTGGGGATCTGAACTCAGGCTCTAACGCTTGCACAGCAGGCCTTGATATCTCAGCAGGCAATGCCCAGGTTTTACATGATGCTGGGGAGACAAGCTCAGATCCTATGTTTGTGTCATGGCAAGTACTTTATTGATTCAGCTGTCTTTCCATCCCTTGTACATGATTTTTAGTGTGTGTATCTGTGTGTCTGTGTTTGTGTGTCTGTGTCTCTATGTCTCTGTGTCTCTGTGTGTGTCTGTGCCTTGTGTGTGTGTCTCTGTGTGTGTGTGTCTGTATGTCTGTGTCTGTGTGTGTGTGCTGGTGGGGAGGGTGTGGTAACATTTATTTAGTGGCTGGGGCATGTGCTATGATATGTATGTAGAAGTCAGGGGACAATTTACAGGAGTTGGTTCTCTCCTTCCACCCTGTGGATTCTGGGGATTGAGCTCAATTCAGGAGGCACAGAGGCAAGTGCCCTCACCTGCTGAGCCATCTCTCTGGCCTCTTGTTCGTGTTTTGAGTGGAATTGCTAACCAGTAATTCTGCACATACACACACAGTTGCTTCCCACAGTGTCAGGCAAATAGCAGTTCTTTATGGAATAATGGAGTGAATATATTATAGGTTAAATAACCTCTCCTAGACCACTAGGAAAATGTATTTCAAGTCCCAAACAACTGGCTTACAAATGAGCTTTTGGAATTCACTTGTAAATTAGAGGCAATGGGGGGTTCTTCAGCATTAGCATTAATCATGAGCCACAAGGAAAATTTTAGGCAATTCTCTTCAAGCTTCAAAAATCATATAAGTCTGAAACATAAAAGGGAGAAGATCATAATGCAATTATCACAAGAAACTTATCAGAAGCCCTTAGCAGCACTGGAGAAAAAGAGTGGAACGGAGCAACTTCTTGATATTGTAATGAAAATGCAAACACTATGAGTAACACAGACCGCATGAAAATAGAACATTTTCATTGCATGGCAAGGAAAAGATGTCTATGTCTTAAGCAATCAAAGAGTGAAATTGAAAACGCAGGCAACTGGAAAATGGCAGCGCATAGAAGCTCTCTGTTAAAATACAATCCGACGGTAAATTTTCAGTGCAATTTAAAATAGACTCCTCCATGGTTTTCAAAACTTATCTAGATTCAAAAGGAGAGCGAGATCAGCTAGACTTGTTGGGAGCCAGTTTGGGGGTGGGGCGTGTACTCAGCCCACCATCCTTTCTGTTGAAGTGTTCTCTTGAGGAAAGCATAAGATCAGTTGACCATTTTTACCAAACACTCAGCCTTGCTAATTGGACAACTGGAGAGCTCTTGAGCTCAGCCGCCCCACTGTGTGTTATCTGCAGAGAATGAGTCAGCATGCATTGAATAAGGTAAGTACTGGGGCTCTAGAAGGGCAAGTTGAGGTGAAACTAAAGTTGGCATCAATGACTAAGTTTTACAAAAGCCAAAATCATGGGGGAGCAGAGACGTGTCCACAAAGGAAGGAGATACAACAGGAAAGGAAGGGCAGAGGCAAGAGGCTGGGCCAGAGGGGCAGCTCAGGGCAATGAGTCCTGTCTCTGAATTTTTGTCCCCCTCAATTCTGGCTAAACTTGTTCCTTACTTTCTAAATTATTAATCTTCTTAGAATTGAGAGTTTAGTTCAGGGGTAGAGCACTTGCCTGGGTTTGGTCCCAGCCCCAAAAATTAATTAATTAAAATAATTAATTAATCAACGAATACTTCTGTCCATGGCTGAGACTTGATTTTACTTTTCACTTGATATTTTTAAGAGATTTATTTTTATCTATGCACACATGCACATGCGCTCAAGCATGTGTGCACATGCACATACATGTGTGTTAATTCCCTGGAACTGGAGTTACAAGTTGTGAGTCTCCTGAAGTGGGTCCTCTGTAAGAGCATCAAGCACTCCTACCTGCCAAAACATCTCTGTAGCCCTCTGGTGTTTGTCTGTTGTTTGTTTGTTCTGAGGCAGGGTCTCATATATCCCTGGCTGATCTTGAATTCATTATGTAGGAAAGGATAGCCTTAAACTTCTGATCCTCTGGCCTCCTCTCCTGAACACTAGGATTTCAGGCACAAGCCACCTGCTCTGGTTATAGAGTTTGGGTAGTTCTGGGGATCAAACCTAGGGCTGGCTTCCAACCAACTGAGTCACATTCCTGGCCTCCTATGTGAATAATTCTTCAGCGTTTTATCATTTGTCAGACACTGTTCTTTGCACTAAAGATATAATAATAAACAAGGGAGAAAAAAATCATGAATTTATTGGGGTCAAGCATGATGATTACAATGTGCAGATAGACAGATGATTATAACCCAGTGTAGGAACAATGGTAGAGCAAAGGGCAGGGTGTCATGCAGAGAAGCATCTCATGATGAACCTTATCCAACATCATTGGAAGGGGCTTAAGTGAGATTTATCGCAACCAGAAAAACCTGTGCACGAGCACCTTTGTGTTTAAATCTACAGTCATGCTGAAGAGAGGGACCAATGTGTATGTAGTGCATGCTGAGAAAATGGGAGAACTAGCGTTTGGGTCCCGGAAACCCATGGAAATGTCAGGTGGCTGTGGTGGCTTGCCTGGAACCCTAACCTCAGAAGATGGAGACAGGGAACCCCCAAGAGCAAGCTGGCTAGCAAGACTAGCTGTATGGGCTTGCTCTGGGTTTGAGTGAGAGATCCTGCCTCGATGAATAGGGTAGAAGAACCATCAATAATGATTCCTGACATCAATCTTGGGCCTCCACACATTTGCACACACATGTTCATCTCCACCCACGCCAGCACGTGTGCCCACTCACACACAAACGTACACACAACCATGTATGCATATCACACACATGAAAATGAAAAAAGAAAAATACATGCACATATTGCTCTCTTTTTTTTCCTCTCTCCTCACCAGGAGTAATTAAGAAAGCAGATCACAGGGGCTGAAATAACAGTGGCAAAGTGCTTACTTTCCAAACATGAGGGCCTGGGTTCAAATCCCTAGGACCAATGTGAAAAAAGGCAGATGTGGTGGCACATGCTTGTAATCTTAGTGTTGGGGAGACAGAGATAGGAGGATTTCTGAGGCCCACTAGCTAGCCACCCTAATCTAATTGGTAAGCTTCAGGCTGGTGCGAAACCCTGCCTCAAAAGAGATGGCTGGAATTGTTGAAGGTATCTCTTGAGATGATCCTCTGGCACGTGCACACACACACACACACACACACACACACATACCTGCATAAAACAATAAATAGATAAAATGAATAAATAAACAAATAAATTCATAGTTTCCCTTGGTTAGTTATGATGGTGCATGCCTGTAATCCCAGCTGTTGGAGGCAAAGGCAGGAAAATCAGGAGTTCAAGGACGGCCCCAGCTACATAGGGAGTTTATGACTAGCTGTAATCACATGGGACTCTGTCTCAAAAAAGCAAAACAACAACAAGACCCAAAACAAAAAGCAGATACTTCTCTAGGTTAGAATTTAGGCTCCACCACATCTGCATATGACCTGCCATGTATCCCATAACCTCCACAGGCATCCATTTTCCACCTACCTCACAGTATTGCCCTGAGGGCTCAATGGGTGACTTACGACTTACATAGAGAGTCTATCTGACATTTAGAAAGTGCTCCACAATCGCTACCATTTTTATTATTGTTGTTGTGGCTGTTGTGGATCTATTTTTGTTGCAATTTGAATAAATGTCAGCTGGGGAAGTCTGTGTAGTGGTGCAGCTATGCTTGCCCACGTTTAAGGTCTGGTCTCAGCTTAGTTGCTGTGCGTGGAAAGCAGCTGACCCTGGCCGTGCTGGGACATACACACCTGTTATTTATCACAGCACATTTTATTGCCAACTAGGGTGTTCTGGCAAAGGTAGTGGCACTGAGTCAACTCTGCTATCAGACACAAGCAGACCATTAACCCAATCTCCTTACAAGTGAGGTCAAATGTAGTATTACCTTAGAAATAACTTCATTTCAAGCTTGCTCTCTGAAAGAAAGCACAGGCCACCGTGGATGGTTTTTCAGCACACCCAAATCTTTACTCTTATTTTAGTGGTAGGTTTCTTAGACCCATCCATCATTCTTGCTGGTGGATGCTCTCATCCATCACCCCTTGAGTCTAAGGTGTAGTCATTCCTAACATGAAAAGATCTTATCGACTACTTAAAAATAACTTTGTGCAATTTAAAGCTACTGTGTAAGGGCTGGTGCGATGGCTCAGTGGTTAAGAGCACTTGTTGCTCTTTGCGGAGGACAGGGGTTCCATTTCAAGTACCCAAATAACAGCTCACAACCGTCTGTTAACTTCAGTTCCAGAGAATCCAATGCCCTCCTCTGGCTTCCTTGAACACAATCCTGCATGTGGTGCAGACAGACCTACCTGCAAGCAAAAACACCTATACACATAAAGTAGTGGTAGTGGTGGTGGTAGTAGTAGTAGTAGTAGTAGTAGTAGTAGTAGTACAGAGTTTTAAAAATTACTATGCGTTTTCAGCCACGATAAAATGAACTAACATTCTTTAAGCTGAATCTAAAATTGTCTTCCTCCCGTCTTCTTGGAATTCTTGCCATTTCGATAACTCCAGAGAGGCAAATGCTTTAAGCATTGACTCATCTTCGTGTGTGAGAGCGCTTGGCACTGGAGTCTGTTTTAATAGCTATCACTCTGCAGAGCAGATGTTTGTATGTTTCATGGGCATCATAAATATTAAGAGCGATGCTTGAAAAGCATTTCCCATTAATTGTTAATGTTCACTGCGTGGATGAAAGAGGGGAAAATCCTTGGGGGGGAAATCAAGTCCATTTTTATGTCTAACATTCCAGTATTTCAATTCCTGGGCTGAAGCTAGAGAGCATTAGCCTCTGGTTTCTGAGCTATCATCTGAACACTCTAATTAAGATGATGGTCCAGCACCCCTCACTCCTCAGTGCTCCACACTGAGGCACAGACTGTATGTCTACAAGAGGAGACATGTGGAAGAGAGGCAGATGAGAAGCCCAAGCCCAGGCCCAGCTCCATCTCTTCCTGGCTCAATGAGAATCACAGGTTTATTTGTTCTCCCTGAATTTAGTTATTTAACCTATGAAAGTTGAGAGTGATGGCCTTGTGATAACTAAAGTAAGAGGGATGTCTAGCTGGTCCTTTGCGTCTTTGTCAGTTCTTCTTTCTCCAGCCCTTCTCCCTTTCAACCCCCTACCACTAGGTAGGAGAGAAAAGGATAGAGTGGAAAGAATGAGCTCCCTGAATAAGGTCAGGGGTCAGACTGCTTCCTGACGATTAGGGGCATTGAGTTCTTTGGGGCAAGTTTGATCTTTGCTGTGAAGATCTTCTTCTTCTTGCTGCTTCTTTTCTCAGGATTACTTAACAAACCACAACTAACAACAACCAACAACCATCCACCCAGCTTCTCGGGGGCCCTAGCACTTATATACCCTCTGAAAGTCCCCAGAATTCTAAATGTCACACGGTTGCAGGAACTGTCTGCGTCTGGCAAAATCACACTTCTGCTAGAGCATGAAGCAAATCCAGACACCCGCATCAGGAATGCTCCAACATCCAACACTGTACAGATCACTCTTCTGTACCAAACGCCTTACCTTCCTAGTGAAAGACTATTTGGTTCCGCGTGTAGCTAAAAAGACAATGCTTTCAGATAAAAATGAGAGATCCATGAGCGTCTCCACCCCAAAACCCACAAAACCTCTCTGCTGCTTCGAAGTAGCCCCACACACGAGATTAAAACAAAAATAATGTATTCTTATACTATTTCTGTGATTTTTAAACAAACCAAAATTCCAAAATTGTCACTATAGGTATGTGTATGTCTTTAGTTAGGATCACTATTGCTATGATGAAACACCATGATGAAAAACAAGTTGGGGTAGAAAAGGTTTACTTGATTTACACTTCCAAGTTGTAGTTCATCATTGAAGGAAGTCAGGACAGGAACTCAAACAGAACAGGCACCTAGAATCAGGAGCTTACACAGAGGTCATGGGGGTGGGGGGGTGCTGCTTACTGGCTTCTTCCTTTTTTTTTTAATGTTATTTATTTATTTATATTTATATGAGTACAATGTAGCTGTCCTCTGACACACCTGAAGAGTGTATCAGATCTCATTACAGATGGTCATGAGCCACCATGTGGTTGCTGGGAATCGAACTCAGGACCTCTGGAAGAGCGGTCAGTGCTCTTAACCGCTGAGCCATCTCTCCTACTGGCTTGTTCCTTATGGCTTGCTCAGCCTGCTTTCTTATATAAAACCCAGGACCACCAACCCAAGGATGGCCCCACCCACAATGGGCTGGGTCCACCACCATGTATAAATGTTAAATAAGAAAATATCTTATAGGCTTGCCTACAACCTGATTTTATGGAAGCATTTTCTTAATTGAGGCTCCTCTTCTCAGATGACTTTAGTTTCTGTTTAGTTG
Organism: Mastomys coucha; assembly: GCF_008632895.1. Lineage (NCBI taxonomy): Eukaryota > Metazoa > Chordata > Mammalia > Rodentia > Muridae > Mastomys > Mastomys coucha. The sequence continues at coordinate 82,217,530 of NW_022196911.1, forward strand.
ACATTAAACCATCCAGCAAAACGTGTGTATACACACACACACACACACACACACACACACACAGAGAGAGAGAGAGAGAGAGAGAGAGAGAGAGAGAGACACAACGACAGAGCTCTCTGAAGAATCTAGGTGTGTTTGGACTGTCCTCCATTGACTTAAGTGATTCGCAGGGTAGGCTACTGTAATGGCTGATTTGTCTTTGAACTTTGTCAAGGCCGCTCAACGTCCCTGCCCCTCACATAGAAGGCTCCACCCCATGAGACTTAGATCCTTTGGTGATGTTTCATATGTGGATGAATGCAGGTTGGTCTTTCCTACCTGCCCATGACATTATCTCAGGCTGGCTCCATTGCTCCATCTCCCCATCCTCCTGGGCCCTGTGAGTGCTGCAGGTGAGCACTAGGTGTGGCTATTCATTGAGGGTCTGTTAGTGATCTCTAATTTAAGTAAGTTCACAGATTAGCTAAAAGCCAGAGATGACAAGACAATTGTATCATAGCAAGTATTATAAAATTTAAGGGGGAACTTATGGCTCTTTTCAGGTAAGGACAGAAGTGTATTAAAAAATGGGAAGCCAGGTGTGGTGGTTCACACCTATAATCCCAGAATTCAGCAGTAGAAGCGGGGAGACAGGGACATCAAGGTCATCCGCAGGCACAGAGTGACTTTGAGACCAGACTGAACACCTAAGAGCTTGTTAAATGGGAGGTGGAGTGGGGTGCCTTTAAGCATTTTGGAGGTAGGTGGATCTCTGTAAGTTCAAAGATAGCCAGGGCTCCACAGTGAAAGAAAGAGGGGGGAGGAATTCAGATACCTGCATCAGGGATGCTCCAACATCCAACACCGTATGGATCACTCTTCTGTACCAAACACCTTACCTTCCTAGTGAAAGACTATTTGGTTCCTCGTGGAGCTAAAAAGACAAAGCTTTCAGATAAAAATGAGAGGTCCATGACAGTCTCCACCCCAAACCCCACAAAACCTCTCTGGCACTGACCTGTGTGTGATTAGTTTTACCATGAGCAGCTGCAGATGAAGTCAGCTGAAATTCTAAAAATCAAATCATGCATAGCACCAAGCTGGTTCTTTTTCCCTGGGATGAATTTTAAACTGTTGCAAAGTCTAAATTTTAAATCCTTTAGTATATCCCCCAAAGAGTCTGATTCAGTAAATTGCAAAGAAAATAGAAATGAGAACAAAAATTACAATGAAGTTCCCTTTTAAACAACTTGGACTTTGTATCAGCCACTGGGGGCGATCAGCCTCCTCTGCAGGTTAGTTTTGGTTTTGTTTTCTCTTTGCAGTACTAGATTGGAACCCATGCTAGGCAGATACTCCACCACTGAGCTATAACCCTAGGCCCCTGCTCTTTAGGTATGTCATAAAAATATTGCTTCTCCTGTAACCCAACCTAATAAATACTTTAAACATATTATGTTCAAGCAGGAGCTCAATTGTTAGTCTATGTCCTAGTTTGATTTGTCAACTTGATGCAAACAGAGTCACCTGAGAAGAGAGTCTCAATTGGGGGATAGGTCAGATCAGATTGGCTTGTGGGCATATCTGTGGGGAATTTTCTTCATTTTTTCTTTTTATTGATGAAGGAGGGCCCAGCCCCACTGTAGGCGGCCTCATCCCTAGGCAGATTTTCCGAGAGCATATAAGAAAGAGCCTGTGAGTGAGCTAGACAGTAAGTACTGTTCCTTTATGGTTCCTGCCCTGACTTTTCTTGGTGATGTATTGTGACCTGGAAGCATAAACCAAAAAAGCTCTTTCTTGCCCAAGTTGCTTTTGGTCAGTGTTTTGGTCATAGTTACAGAGTGAACGCAGGACTATCTAACTCATAGTTCCACCTTACCCTGGGAAAGACAGCAGAGAGAAGGCGACCTGAGGCTGCCTCCAGGGACCAGACTGGACCTCTCTAGTTGATAAGTGCAGAAAATACCTACCTGTAGAGCCATGTCATCTGCCATTTTTTTTTTTTTTTTTTTTTTTTTTTTTTTTTTTTTTTTTTTGGTTCTTTCGAGACAGGGTTTCTCTGTGTAGCCCTGGCTGTCCTGAACTCACTTTGTAGACCAGGCTAGGCTAGAACTCAGAAATCCACCTGCCTCTGCCTCCCAAGTGCTGGGATCAAAGGCGTGCGCCACCATTGCCCGGCACCTTCCCCCATTTTTAAATTGGGTTGCTTAGGGGTTTTGATCGTTGTTATTAAGTTGTGGGAGTTATTTATACGTTCTAGATCTCAAACCTGGCATAGTGGCACACACCTTCAATCCCAGCATTTGGGAGGCAGAGGCAGGTGGATCTCTGTGAGGCCAGTCTGGTTTGCAGAGTGAGCTCCAAAACAGCCAGGGCTACACACTGAGAACCTGTCTCAAAATAAATTGTAAATATCAATCCTCCTTCAGATAAGTAATTAGCAAACCTTTCTTTTCCTTTCATTTTACAGATGGTCCTCTCATTCATTGTCCTTCCTTGTGGGGGGTGGGAGTGAGGGGGGAGCAGATGCATGTATGTGGTGGTCAGAGAAGAACAAGCAGGGATCTGTTTTGTCCTCGTTTGTGGGATGTCAGGCTTGCCCACAGGCACTTGTGCCCACTGAGCCGCCTCACCAGCCCCTTTCTTCTCCTTTATAATTTGCAGTGCTGGGTCAAGCCCAGAGCCTGTATGAGACAAGCACTGTACATGAGCTACATCCACAGCTTTGGAGCCTTGCTAGAGTCCTCTCAAACACAAGAGGTTTTTTTTTTCCCCAGATTTTGATGAGATCTAACACATCTATTTGTTCTTGTCTTGTCTGGACTCAGCATCATCCTACTGTCACCTACTTCAGTGTCATGACTCATCCTGTATGGCTTACTGTTTTGTTGTTGTTTGATGAGAGTTTTAGCTTTTTTATTTTTTATTTATTTATTTTTTCAAGACAGGGTTTCTCTGTGTATCCTTGGCTGTCCTGGAACTCACTCTGTAGACCAGGCTGGCCTCGAACTCAGAAATCCGCCTGCCTCTGCCTCCCAAGTGCTGGGATTAAAGGCGTGTGCCACCACCGCCCAGCAGTTTTTTTCTTTTTTAAAAAGATTTTTTTCCGCTGGGTGGTGGTGGCTCATGCCTTTAATCCCAGCACTTCAGAGGCAGAGGCAGGCGGATTTCTGAATTCAAGGCCAGCCTGGTCTACAGAGTAAGTTCCAGGATAGCCAGGGCTACACAGAGAAACCCTGTCTTGGGAAAAAAAAAAAACAAAAAACAAAAAACAAAAAAAACAAAAAAAAAACCCAACCAAACAAAAAGATTTTTTTCACACAATATACTTTGTGTTTTTCCTTCCCCCAAGTCTTTCCAGATCCTCCCGACCTCCCTGCCCACTTTATGTTCTCTAGATCCCTCTCTTAAAAATAAATAATAAAACAAAACTACAACAAAGCCACAAAAATGAAAATCAAAACAAATAAGACAACATGCTAAAATGAAACAAAAAGTCTACACATTTTACAAAAACAAACATGGAATTCATTATATATTGGCTAACTACTCCTGGGCATGGACCTGCCCTGGAGTATGGTTGATGCACCCAGGGACACACTAGAGAAAGCTGATCTCCCCTCTGCTAGTGGGTATCAATTGCAGATACCATCTTGGTTGGGGATGGAACCCCCACGTCCACTTCTCCACCTCAGTACTTAAGCCTGTGAAGCTCTGTGCGTGCTGCCTCAGAGTCTGTAATGCCACGTGTGTGTCAGTCCTTGTACGTGCTGTTGCAGCGTCTGTGACGTCACATGTGTGTCAGTCCTGCTGTGCCCCTGGAAACATCCACCACGTCAGGCTTTTACTATTGTCTCCTCTTCTGAGTACATCCCTGGGCCTTACAGGGAGGGTTTAACGAACACATCCCATGTAGAACTGAGTGCTTCAACATCTCTCCCTTTTTGCACATCACCCAGTTACGGATCTCTGTGTCAAAAATACATCGACTGCAAGAAGAAGCGTGGTGGATGTGGGTTGAGCAAGGGTTGGACCTATAGGTATAGCTGTATGTCATTAGGAGTCATTTTAATGCTACCTCCCACCTGAGATAGGCCTCTGGCCTCTCTATACACATGTATCTGCATATGCTTGCGTGTGTGGAAGGGGGCATTCCGTGGTAAACATGTGGAGGTCAGAGGACAACTTTCAGGAATTGGTTCTCACTTTCCACCAGGGAGATCCTAGGGACTGAACTCAGGTCATCAGATTCGTCAGCAATCACCTTTCTCCGTCCTCCCGGCCTCATTTTCTTAAAATAGAGCCCCACTGTTCTTTGAAAGACATGACACTCTCCATAACAGGTCAGTAAGATCATTACTGGCCTTACAGTGTGCTGGTAAAGATAATGTAATAACTGCCTAGCTGGCCTTGGTGTTAAATATCAATGCAAAAAAACAAGTTATTTTTTTTCCTTTTTAAAAATTTTTTATTTATTTTATGTGTATGAGTGCTATGTTTCTCATGCACACCAGAAGAAGGAATCAGATTCCATTACAGATGGTTGTGAGCCACCATGTAGTTGCTGGGATTTGAACTCAGAACCTCTGGAAAAACAGCCAGTGCTCTTAATCACTGAGCCATCTCTCCAGCCTCATGTGATGGTTCAGAGGGCCCAGGTCAATTCCCAGCACTCACGTGATAACTCATAGCCATTTATAACTCCAGTCCTAGGGGATCCAATACTCTCTTTTGGCTTCTATAGGATGCACACTTCCAGGCACACACAGACATACAAGCAGGCAAATACCCATCTTAGTAAAATAATAACTTTAAAACAGTCTACCTGAGCGTAAGCATGGTGAGGCATGACCATAATCCCAGCACAAAGAGGAGACCGAGGCAGGCCAGTTTGAACCTATCTTGGGTTACATAATGAGATTCTGTCTCAAAGAAACAGAACAAAAAGCCAAAAAACAAATAAACATTAAATAAGTAAATTTAAATAAATAAAAAGCTTACCTTCTCCATCCTACATTGCACAGGTTTTTAACATTTTTCCCCAGCCGGGACTTTAATTTAAACAATACATATAGGCAAAGATAAAAAAAATGCCAAGCTTATAATTTATTCTATCCTATGTGTCATAAGTAGCACTAATATCGAAATTCTTAACATAGATGCTTCCCAAAGCATTTGAAAGTTCATACAAATTTATGCATGGAAACATATGAAGGGCTACTAGCAAAGGCTGCTCTCCACCGGCTCTGGGTGCCAGCAGAAGTAGAAGCAATTTTTTTTTTTTAACCTCCCTTTTCTTTGCCCATATTTTCAGATTTCCTCAAGTAAACATATTAAAGTGTAGAGATAGTTCTTGGGGAAAAAAAAGAAAACTATCATATGAGAAATGATCTTTGGGATATTAAATCTGACATTTGAAAGTCTGAGTCTTCACTTAGCATATTTTATCACTAGGCAAGGACTGGAATCGCAGCTCACCTGGCCATCTGTTAGGCGGGACTGCGGGAAGCAACCTCCTTGAATTGTCACTGTCTGTCAAAGCAGCCAGGAGCACTTAAAGCCCTTGCGAGGGGCGGGGGTGCTAGTTTCTTAGTGAGCAGTGGTTTTCATTATTACTAGTATATGCTAAATACCTAAAAATAACTCCCCTTGGTGCCCTTGGAGCCTTATTTAAACATGTTTCCACACCAACACAAGGCAAAGCGTTTAGATCCGTTAGAAAAGGAAATTTGAGAATTAAGTGTTGTGTTTTTAAGTTTTCAACTAATGAAGTATTTCAAATTCACAGACAATAACAAAAGAAATCCACCCACGTTCCCATTCTCCTTACAGGGAACTATCAGGACTTGGAAAGCCTTCCCCCTCCTGTCCGTCTTCTCCCTGCAGACAGCCACTGTCCCTCAGCTGGCTTTGGTCACATACACACATACTTTATAAACATGTGATCTACAGCCACACTTTATGCTCATAAATAATACAATTGTTGTTATATAGTAGAAAAAAATCTTTATTCTCTACGTGGTTTTGCTTGCTTTTATGTTAGGTCTGTGGTGCTGAGGCCTGGACCTGGGCTTCGTGTGTGTGAGGTCAGACCCACCACCTCGCTGCGCCCGCCATCAC
>NW_022196911.1:82223638-82239455 GCF_008632895.1 Mastomys coucha
ATTGCTCTTAGGGAACTGCAAACCTCAGTCAGAAATCCCATCCAGTTGGAATGGTTTTCGTCCTCGTTTTTCCATTGTAATTCTACATCTGTTTTCATAAAGCTTTACTTTATCAAAACGAAATGACTCCCATTATAAGCCCTGCTTCTCACATTAGCCCATGCTTTGCTTTAAATGCAGTAGTTACAGAAGGAGCCTGAGCTCCCTGAGGCTCGGAGTACAACAGTGTGTATCCACCTTCTAATTGTGACTTTTAAGACACAGGACTTAGAAAAGTAATCACAGTCTAATAAGTTTGTTCATTTGTTAAATCGGGTTTTGTTCTAAAATATTTATACTCATATGAACACAACAAATCAAATCAGATAGCTTAGCCAAGGGATCACAGCTACACACAGCAATAAAATCTCTTTCTAATCCCTTACTCAAATTGAAAGTACCAAGGAACTGTTGGGAAAGAATTAGTAATTTTCCAAATTGTTATAACAATCCTATTATTTTAAATATTGTTATTCAACCTAAAAAAAATGTGAGCGGGTATCATAAACTGTCAAGTAATTTAGCCCAAAATCCAAACTGACTTAATTAACTAATTAATAATCACATGTCAGTTTGAAAACTGACCAGTGTGGCCCCTAACGGACAGCTCTCTCTCCCTCAGAAACCACAAACCACCCACTTTGAAAACCATTCTTGGTGGCAGCGCACAGTGGCTGCCAAGCTCGCTTGCAGTGTTATAGAATGGAGTGCCGAGCATTCTCAAAGCCTAGTCCTTGGGCTCCCAGCCTAGTGCTGTGCACAGGAGAGAGAAACTAATTGCAACAAATGAGTCAAGTGGTCAGTGAGATGTTCACTCTCAGCTTGAGTCACTCTGTGCCAAGAGGTTGAAAGTCAAAACAGTATCTATCCTCTAAGCATCATTTCCGCGGTACATACTGGTCAGAAATACTACTTTAAAAAAAAAAAACAAAAAACAAAAACGTTTTTTATGTCTATAAGTACTTTGCCTACAGCTAGGTATCTGAGATGTTTGTGCACCATGTTTGTGCCTGGTGCCCATGGCGGTGAGAACAGGGCCTCCAGTTCCTTGGAACAGGAGTTAAACACAATTATGAGCCGCCATATTGGTGTTGGGAACTGAACCCTGGTCCTCTGGAAGATCAGACACTGCTCTTAACCACTGAGCCATCTCTCCAGACAGTCTTTAAACCTTTACATTGTGTGTGTGCGTGTGTGTGTGTGTGTGTGTGTGTGTGAGTGTCACTGCATGCAAGAAGAGGTCAGAAGACAACATCATACACAAATACATAAGTAAATAAATCTTTGAAACAAACAACACAGTTAAAAATGATCAGGTGGTGGTAGCATATACCTTTAATCCCAGCACTTGGGAGGCAGAGGTAGGCAGATATCTGAATTTGAGGCCAGCCTGGTCTACAGAGTGAGTTCCAGGAGAGCCAGAGTTACACAAAGAACCTTGTCTTGTAAAAGACAAACAAACAAACAAACAAACAAAAAAAACATCCTAACGATCAAAAGGAGACATATAGAAATGGCCAACAAGCAAAGGAAAAGATCCTTGTCTTCATTAGTTCTCAGGAAAATACACATCAAACTACCATGAGAATCCTTTTCAAACCCCCTAGGGTATAGTTAAAAGGTCCAATACAGGTACCCATATGAAGAAGTTGAAACCCTCCTATGTTGAAGGCTGGAATGTAAAAAAGTCCACTTTGGAAAAGTCTGAAGGATTCTCAAAAGATTAAACATAAAGCTACTACAAGGCCTAGCAGTTTCAATCTCATGTCCACACAAAAATGTGTACACGGATATTCACAATAGCCAGTGCCTGTCACGGATGGATAGTTACATGGGATATGACATCTATATAGAAGCCACTCACAAAAGACCACATTTCTGGACTAGCAAGATGGCTCTCGGTGGGTAAAGACATTTGCCATCCAGCCCAACTACCTGAGTTTGATCCCCAGAACTTCCGCTGTATGAGAAGAGGAGTCCAACAAGTTGTCCCGACCACACAGGTGCCATGGCTCGTGCACACCACACCCATACTCACCCCTCCCACCCACAAAACAAATATATAAAAAAAGTATAAAAAATAAACTTAAAGATAGCTAAAGAGAGGAAAAAGGGGTTTATTTTTAGCTTACAGGTTACAGTCCATCTCTGATGGAAGCAAGGGCAGGAACTCAAGACAGAAACCTGGAGGCAGGAAGTGACGCAGAGGCCACGGAGGAGCTCTGCTCATTGGTGCGCAGATCATTGGTGCGTGATTTAAGATCCTGAGAGAATCTTGGTTTGGTTTGGTTTGGTTTGGTTTGGTTTGGTTTGGTTTTCGAGATAAGGTTCCTCTGTTGTCCTGATGTTATGGAACTCACTCTGTAGACCAGGTTAACCTCAAACTCAAGAGATCTGCCTGCCTCTGCCTCTGCCTCCTGAGTTCTGGGATTAAAGGTGTGTGCCCTAATCCAGCTAAATAAGAAACTCTTAAGATAGTGCTCAGTGTTCACAGAAATTGTCTGTGTAGTCAACCACGTTTGGTGGTTTATCAAAGATGCGGATTCTAGAAGACAGATGATCTCCTGTCCTATCCATCCTTGCTTTATACCACTGCTGGCATAGTAGATGTTCCAAAAGCACATGAATAAAGAAAGGAATGATTAAATGAATAAAATTTCTTTTAGTAAAGTTATTATCTCTGCCCTGGATTATACACAATTATCCTTGACTGGTAAAATCTTTCTAAATGATGTCACTGACCAGCATTTATATTTCTTTAACTCTGATAACATTTTTTCATATAACAGTACTTCTGAAATCATAGTGCCCCTCTTACGGGTGATTTGTCTAGATAATGTGGTTATTTTTTCTCTTGAAAAACTCTTATTTAATCAATGGTGCCTCTTGTGAGCACTAGCATCCCGGAGCTGTGGGAACTAGCTTGTCAATAATATCTTGCTGTAAGAACTTTGTGTCACCAGAAGATGTGGGAGGCATACCTATGAGTCATTTAAAGCGTTATATTATATATGTTAAAGACAGACAATCTAACATGGGTAAATATCGTAGAAGATCCTAACCGGGACCTAAAAATCATCTGCATGGGTTTAAGATAAAGAACGTGTGAGTTAATGGTAGCTGTAGCGTGAAGGCAAGAAGTCTAGGAGTTTCAATAACCTACAAGGTTAGTAAAATTGATATAGCCAGACGTGGTGATGTACTCCCAGCATTTAGGAGATTGAGGCAGGAGAATCAGGAGTTTGAAGTCATCAGAGGCTATATAAAAACAAAATAAATGCTTGGACTAGAGATGGAGTCAGCTACTAGAGTACTTGTCTACCCCACATAAAGCCGTGGGTTCCCTTCCCGCAATGGCATAAACTGGGCAGCACACACCTGTAATCCCAGTGGAGACAGAAGAGGACCAGAAATTCAAGAATATTCTCAATTATATATAACCTGGGCTACATTGAGACTCTGTCTCAAAAAAAGAAATAGGAGCTATCAATAGGCAAAAGCTATCGATACGAATAGGTCCCAACTCAAATTAAGATTCATCTTCTCAGCACTCTTGAGACAGGCAGGTGGATCTCTGAGTTCAGGAAAGTGCTGATCGTATCTTCTCCCCACATGCTTGAAGACGGTAGTGTGCCCACAAGCAAGCAATAAAACCAAAAAGTGACACCACCCCCAAACCATTGTTCTTACGGTCCCTCTGACTTTGGGAGTCAATGATAAGATGATAGATTTGTCTGCAAGACTTCTCCCCGGAGGGAGTTAGCATTAAACGGATGAAAACAAATCACCCCTAATGGGCGTTAGGCCTCGCCATGTGAACCCTTACTTCCATCACGCACCGCAATGAAGTCCGACCCCTGCGGAATGGACCTGGATGTACTCCTGGAAGTACTCCAGCCTCTAGAGGCTCTACAGTACAAGGATGAGAGGAAACACTGGTGGCAAAGTCTAGTTCACGAAGAGCCACATCACGGTTCCTGGGCCTGCACCCTGCTTGCCGCTTGCGTTTGTGCCCTTTCTTCTCCCATGTTCATTGCTGGTTGCTTGGTTCTGACTTCTCCATCCAGGTGCTTTCTCCTTTCATTCTCTCTACAACCCCTCCAGGTAGGCATTGTTTTCTATTTCTGGGACGGGAGAGGGAGCCTCGATTCCTAGTTACCCATCTCTCCACCTATTGCTATTGCCGCCCCACTCCCAACCTGCCCGTCTCTGCTTTTAGAATCTTTCTTACAGCCAGGCTAGCTCAACTTCACCATCCCCTCACTCGTGCTGCTCCTGGGCCTGTTTAATTTACCTTTGTTGAAAGGGAGACTTTGCTCGACCCTGACGATGGGCAGTATTTAATCGATCCTCTCCTTGCTGCCAGGACTTGGCATGTAGAATCTGACAGGTACAAAAACGCTGCCACGTTTGGGGGTAGGTTTTGAGAGAGGGTTGCAGGGCTGCCTCAGAGCTGCATAGTGTCAGGTAAGTGTTGCTACAGTTCCTTCCGGGGGCTTGGGGGTGGGGTGTGCAGTATTTGTTCACCCTGGAGAAGTAATGAGGTGTTTTGGACTTAATTAATTCAGAGCATAGGAAAGAGGGCTCCTGCAGGAGTGTGGGTGCTCACCCCAAGAAGGTCACACAGGAAAGTCTTTACCCAGAAGGGACAGTGGCTTTCTGACAGCTGCAGAGATGGATACCCACACCCCTAGTCTTCCCATATACTCTAGTCCCTTCCCAAGGCCGTGTACAGTCACAGCAGTTGCACGCAATGGGAGTGAGATGCCAGATATTCAGGAGAGGCCCCAAGGTGGTGGGTGTCTGTCTCAGAGGGGCGATGTATGGCTACCAAGGCTCATTCTGTCCAAATCACTTAGTTTCTGCTCTAAACCTTGTTGTAGATACTGGATCTTTCTTTCATGTAATATCTTACATGATTATTTAAGGTCTCTTCTCTGACAGAAAAACGCCGAAACAATGTTTAGATACTCATTTTTATAACCACTCGTTTATAAAATTTTAAAAGCGTCTAAGAGCTATGGCACTGGGCATAGCTCCAGGCTCCCAGTATGAGCTGATGAACTAGTGCTCTGTCTCCTCCTCTTTCTCCTCTTCCTTCCCCTCCCTCTCCCTCCTCCCTACTCTCTCTCCCCCTCCTCCTCCTACCACTTCCTTCTCTCCCCATTCCCCTCTTCCTCTTCCCCCTCCCTCCTCTCCTCTTTCTTCTCCATCTTTGGAGATGGGGGTCTCATTGAATTTCCTGGACTCCCCTCAGACTCACAACCCTCTTGCATCAGCCTGCACCAGGGTTATAGGCATCACACCTGGGCGTGACACTTCTCAGGACAGAGTAAGGCTCAAAGCATTAAGAAGCACATAAAGATCTACTTTAAAGTAACCAATTCCTGACTGTTTGCCTTGGCAGTGGTCTACAGGATTCATGATTTTATGCCTGACAGATTTCTTTTTTTTTTTACTCCAGTATGAAGAAAATTTGAGCAAATTCATATCGTAAAAGACTCTTGAGCAAACTTGTGACTACACCAACCCCAACAGCTGCATTAAAAGTAGGCGAGGAAGACAGATTTGGGATGCACATATAAAGTACTCAAGGTGACTATAGCATTCAGTCACCTCTGATCACTTTGATCCTGGCTGCTTCGATTTCCATCTCCTTCCTCAACAGCAGGATTCACCCAATCTAGAGATCAAATCTTGCGGAGACCTCAGCAGCTCCACAGCCTTTTTTTTTTTTTTACAAGATTGTTCTGCTTTATTTTAGCACCTTATATTTCCCTCCCACTTTGCACCGTGACAGTCCTGTATTGAGATCGGTCTGTAAAACCCTCCGTGAAGGGAAGCGGTTGTCAGCCTCAGAAGATCTGAGCAGTTACACACCTGGCTCTTTGCAGTGGGCACTTCAAAGGCAGAGCCATCTAACCAGAGAGGGAGAGGAGAGTTCAACAGAAATTAGGACTTTTCCGGGTCTGGATTACTTTGAAGACCAAAGCATGTTTGATCCTCGCTCTGATACTGGCTTTCTGATCACGCCACGTGCAGAGCGTCGTTGGATGGCTAGCAGCTCATTCTTGCCCATACCACCTTCTAAACAATCAGCATAAACATTAAGACATCGCGGTGCTTAACAAAGGTGCAGCCAATACAGACCTCCTCTTGCATGTAGTGTTCTCAGTTCATTTCATTAGTTAAATAGGCATGGATGACAAAAAAATAAAATAAAATAAAAATAAGCTGTCAAAAATAAGAAATCTTAAAGATCATATTTATAGACATCATCCAAAAAGATAGCTCACTGCATCTCCTTTGGGGCTTTTATTTATACATTTTTAACAGCACTGGGATCATTCTAAAAATACACACATAGTGAGTATGTACAGTTACGTCCTATTTTCACTTCTAATTATAACACAAGGAAGACATGCACACTTTGGGAGCTGATATGAGTTCAGGGTTTAGTAAAAGCATGCCTTTCTTTGGAACTGGAAGTCAGGATAGTTGTATTCCGATGAACCTCATCATTCTGCATGGCCCTTTTGCCTTAGTAAATTGAATATTTCATTTTTTCCTAGATTTTAGAGTGAGATTTTGGATTTTTGATTTGGAATGGAGAGTGTGATTGCTTTGCAGTTAAACTTTATGAAAAAAAAATATACATGGATCTAAAAGTTTTGGGAGCCAGGTGTGGTGACGCGTATCTTTACTCTCAAGACTCGGGTGCAGGAGAAGCACTTTAAACTCATGGCCAGTAGGGTATATGACAGTATTCTGTCTCAAAAAATTAAAAATGTTTTGGGGTTGGTGAGATGACTCAATCAATGAAGGTACTTGCCACCAAGACTGGCACCCTGAGTTCAATGCCCAGGACCCACACTAGGAGAGACATGAGCTCCTGGCCTCCACACATGTGTGCTGTGGAATGTATGCACATACCTTGCGCGTACACACAAATTGAATAAATAATTTTTAAAGTTTTAATTTTTTTTTTCAAAATGCAAACCAGTTTGTGTTAGGTTTGATACTTATAAAATACGTTTATTTAGCATGTTACAGACATCTAGAGCTACCTTCGAGATGAAACCAATCCATTTCCTATACTAGGCTTCCCCGAGGCAATGATTTACAGACTCCATATTACAAATATTTATTAAACTCTTGCATGTTATATCAGTTTCCTCCCACACACCCATACTGCAGACCTGGTATAAGACACATGAGGAGTGGTAATCAAGAATTAAATCTTTCTTTTTAAAAACTGTCAAAAGCATGCTACATCAGCATCAAGCGACAGGAGGAGAAATGTCTCCAGTCTACTATACGCCCCTGCGAGCCAGGTTTTAATTTGTTTCGAACGAAGGAAAGAGCCTATAAAAAAATCTTGGCAAAACACAGAACTGCTAATTTAATCAATTTTAGTAGTTAAAGCAGTGACTCCAAGCGCTAACACAATCTGTTGAAAGAACTACTTTCCAAGGTAGGGAGATTCATTTATTTCTGCGTTTTCTTCCCAGTTTTCCAGTCTAAGGATATGTGGGAAGCCATGGCGTACCCACTGAAAGCCTGCTCCCGAGGCTTAGGAAACGGACCCCAACCCAAACAAGAAGGAGCCTAGAAGCGGCTCCATGACAGGGGTAGGGGAGGTGGCATAGGGGGTGCCGGAGGGAGGGGTAGGGGGTAGGTGTGTACAGCTGATTGACCATGGAGGAAGAGACCCATCTGACAGTACAGGAAGACATGAACCTGGCGAGGGAAAAACAAAAACAGAAAAAGGTCACAATATATCATATAAAATATTTTTTAAAAAGCAGGAGAATCATGAAGTTTCTGAGACAGCAAATGTTTAAGGTTATAATTTTAAATTGGTATATGGGTTAAAGCTCGTTTTTTTTTTTTTAAAAAAAAAAAAGAATTATTTATTTTATGTGTATGAGTACATGGTTGCTGTCTTCAGACTCATCAGAAGAGGTCATCAGATCTCATTACAGATGGTTGGGAGCCACCATGTGGTTGCTGGGAATTGAACTCAGGATCTCTGGAACAGCAGTAAGTGTTCTTAACTGCTGAGCCATCTCTCCAGCCCCTTCTCTTGGTGGTTTTGATGCTCAAAAACAAAAACAAAAACAAAAACACATGGGCTGGAGAGATGGCTCAGCAGTTACGAGTGCCGACTACACTTCCAAAGGTCCTGAGTTCAAATCCCAGCAACCGCATGGTGGCTCACAACCATCTGTAATGAGATCTGGTGCCCTCTTCTGGGGTGTCTGAAGACAGCTACAGTGTACTTATATATAATAAAAAAATAAACTAAGAGAAAAGAAAAAGTAAAAAGAAAAATAAAAAAAATTAATGTATAAAAAATAAACCACCTAACTAGTTTATTTGGAATAACCTGTAAATAAGGTTCTCCATTTAGCAGTGAAAGCTGGAGGCCAGTAAAATTCATTTTTTAAATTTTATTGGCAGTTGTGGTGGTGGCTGTCCTGGAATTCACTATGTAGTCCAGGCTGGCCTTGATCTGACTGCCTTTGCCTCCTGTTTGCTGAGATTAAAGGTGTGTGCCACCAAGTCCAGCTAAGAATTCAGGATTTTTTTTTTTAACATAAAGCATATGAACTGTGCTAAATACAATTTAGAGACTTTAATCTTCATGAACAGAGTCTGACCTAAGTGTGCAAACTGTGCATATTGTCACAGTGGCATTAGTTGCTTTATCAACTTTATTTCAAATTCCTTTTTTAAAAAAAGAAGTTATTCATTTTAAAAAATATACAGCTTGGTTTCCTAGTGAGTTCCAAGACATCCAGAGCTACATAGTGAGACCAGCCTTAAAACAAAAGCAAAGAAAATTTGTGCTAAACCCGGGGAAGGAGCTGGCGGGGGCTTCCTGGGCCCCAGAACAAGAAGGCTCTGCCTCTCCCTGATGTTGCTATTTTCCCTGCCCTCCTTGCCTCTCAACTGGATTTCTTTGGCAGCAGTATTGTGATGCTGGGTTCTCAGTATGTATGGTACATCCTTTGTACCCCCATGAAAAGCCATACTCACAGTGGGTGCTCGGTACCTGGGAAATGGTGGCAATAGCAGAGAAAGACTTTTTGGGGACAAGAAATCCAAACACTGGAGCTCTCAGAGCATGAATAGTTTGCAAGGTCTGTGTGCCATCTGAGACTGGTTAATATGTACGTGGATCACAGGGATGAAGAATTTGCAGCAAAGGCGGCTTAGACTGTAGTCGTCAAAACCATGAGGGATCAGCCAGGTGTGGTGCACGCCTTTAATCCCAGCACTCAAGAACCAGAGGTAGGCAGGTCTCTGTGAGTTTGAGGCCAGGTTAGTCTACAAAGTGGGTTCTAGGACAGTCAAAGCTACACAAGAAACTCTACCAAAAAATTTTAAAAAAAATAAATAAATGAATCCAAGAGTAGAAGGATCAGTGATGCAGACCCAGATAGAGCCCACAGGTTTTTGATTTATTTGTTTGTTTGTTTGGTTGGTTTTGGTTTTTCGAGACAGGGTTTCTCTGAGTAGCCCTGGCTGTCCTGGAACTCACTCTGTAGACAAGGCTGGCCTCGAACTCAGAAGTCCACCTGCCTCTGCCTCCCAAGTGCTGGGATTAAAGGTGTGCGCCACCACCGCCCAGCCAGAGGGTTTAAGAGCCCACCTACACTTCTCACCCAGACGGGCTGTGAGACTCAGCAGGTAGGACAGAGGTAGACTTGAAGCATCCTCTCGGGCTCAAGTATCCTTCTCAGTGTATTATGCAGAGAAATAAAAGGCTTTGTAAACACCTGAGAGTAACCCTGACTTAGGAGAGGGACTTGGGCACCCCACCTACTTTTGTACAGCCCAGGAAGAGTGGGTCATTAAAGTGGAAAGAGATTGTACAGGAAACTTCCCCATCACACAGTGCTATTGGACAAAGACTGAGGAATCAGATGGGAGAGGGACCCTGGGAAGATGCTGATGAGGACCAATGGACCAAGGTCAGAGCACTGCCTACCCCACCCTGATGCTGTAGTCAGTCCCCAGGAGCAGAGGAAGAGAACAGTGGGAACTCGAAGGTGACTGGGTGACAAGCAAACAAATAGACAAATAAACATGGGCTGGAGAGACCGCTCAGTGCACAAACATGCTTGTCAGGAAAGCGTGAGCCCTGAGTGTGACAGCATAGAATTCATGTGAAAGCTAAGTGCCGTCACACTAAGTGTCCGTAAGCTCAGCGATCCTGCAGGTCCACAGTTGGGATTAATTTTAGGGATCCTACAGGTCCACACTCGGGATGTGGAGAGCAGAGAAACTGGAAGTCTGAGACGCAGGTAGCTTGGCATATGCAGCAGAATTACAGCAAAGAGACTTGTCTCTGACAAGGTCTAGCATCCCAGGTTGTCTCTGACCACCCACAGCATGCACACACATGCCCATGCTCACACAAATGAATGAGCATGCACACACATGCCCATGCTCACACCAATGAATGAGCGTGCACACACATGCCCATGCTCACACCAATGAATGAGCAAGCACACACACACATACACACACGTGCACACATACACATACACACACACACACACACACACATACGAGAGGCAGAGAGGGGGAGATACATTTTTATATTTTTTTAAAAAAGAATAAAGACATTGAGAGGCTGGAAAGGTGGCTCAGCAGTTAAGAGTGCTCACTGCTCTATCAGAGAACCAGAATTCTGATGTCAACACCCATATCATGTGACTCAAAGATGCCTTACTCCAGCTCGAAGAGATCCAGAACCCCCTTCTGGCTTCAGTGAGTGCCTGCACCCACATGTTCTCTCTCTCTCTCTCTCTCTCTCTCTCTCTCTCTCTCTCTCTCACACACACACACACACACACACACACCACAAATAATAAAATATGTATGCTATTAAATCTCCTGTGCCTTAAAATGATAATCTTACATCATTCCCCAGCTCCCTCTCCTCCATCCAGCCTCCCCCTTACACATACACACACACACATACACACACACATGGCCCTCCTTGTCTTTTCAAATCCATGGCCTCCTTTTTCATTAATTGTTGCTACATGCACATATGAAACTAAAGAACACTTCAAAAATGTGCATGTCATCCTTTTGCAGGGCCACGCTAATCTTCTAAAATTCCAATTTTAGTATATGAGCTGCCAAAACAAGCACTAAAATAAATATTTTTTTTTTTTTAAGAAATCAAACTGGAGAGAAGCAGCGCCAGGTCCGTTTATGCAATATATCATGACATTTGTGCCAGTACGTGCATCCCCATAGATTCCCAATGGTAGTTCACTTTTTGAAACTGCTGAGTGTTTCAGACTCTAAATACGTGTTGGACATGCCGTAGGAGGGAGAAGAGAGACATCTTTGTTGTGCCCTGATCAGAATCATCTTCAGATTGGAATCCAGCTTTGCTGCTGTCTCTTTGGGGGTGGGATAGCTATCTGATTCATCACGATTCTAGAAAGAGCCGAAGGACTGTATTGTGCCACCTGCTTCCATTAACTGCTCAGTTGGTGGACTGACAGAGATGCAGCCATTTCTCCATTTCTGCGGCAAAATAATCCCACGTGCTGCTAACATCCTCTGCCTCCCCCGCCAACTTTGACATCCCTGCCATGCCCTGATGCTCTGGGATACTGGCAGTGGGGAGAGGCAAGGGTCGGCAGAGGGAGTTTCAGAAATGTCTCTTCCTCAGATAGTGTTTCCAAGCTGGCCAAATCGTTCAAGATGAATGACTGTTTATTTGTTTTCCCCAGCCCTGGGGATCAAACCAGGCACATGCAGTTCCCTGCCACCGAGCTAGAGCCCTGTGGTTCTATTTTTAAAGATTTTTCAGGGAAGGTAATCTCTAATAACCCGTCCGACATATGATCTATATTTTTAAATGTTCTTCCTTTTATCAAATCTAAGCCTAAATTTGCCCCCTTTGTTCTCCTTTCAGTGAATTGTGATTCTTAAAAATATACTACACAATTTCATTCTGAAATCTTGTTTGCAGCTTAAATGTTAGATTATGGTTTATAGATAGCATTTATTCTGCCAGAGAGGACGGACCATTTTTGAGATGTCACTGGTAAAATGGGGCTTTGTAACTTGAGTCTGGAAAAGCACTGGTCACCCACGTGCTGATTTGATCAGTGTGAAGAGCCAGACACCGGGCTAAGCGAATGCTGTTCAAAGTGCTGTCTGTGCTCAGAAGCTGTTTGTGCAGTGAAGCCAGGAAAGGACCAGAAGGAGCTAGCTGCCTTGTCAGCTGCGAGGATGGGAAGACGGAATAAGAAGCAAAACTTAAGTTGTGTGTGGTGGACTCCTATAGTCCCAACACTTGGAAGGTTGAGACAGGAGGCCAGTAAGTTTGAGGTCAGCCTGGGCTACTAACAAAGTGAGACCCTCTCTCAAAATAGCAAGAGGCAGAGGAGCTCCCACCTGAGGTAGAACACCTCAGGCAGATCAAAACAGAGACTTGGTGACAAAGTACCCATGAAGAATATTCCAACATCTCCACTGGAATCCTAGATGTACATCTGAGACAGTGTGCAAGGGGAGTTAGAGGAATATTCCATTCAAGGCTGATAAAAGCCAGGAGGATGCTTAAGAGATAAAGAATAAGAGTGTAAAGTGTACATTAGTGCTCTCTTTCTCCCAGTGATATTTTAAGTTACACATGTAGTATCAAAACAGATTCTCTTTGTATAAGGCAGAATACGTGTCAGGATTATGGTGACATGAGCTCACTCCTCACCTGCCACCCTGGTAGCCTCTGAGAGGAGGGCTGTCCTTCTCTTTGAACGGGACAAGAGCAGCCCTTCATCCTGGGGTCACGGCGGTGGGAGGAACAGGAGGTGGGAGTGAGGAATTCTCTATGTAGTTGGACACATGAAGACTTGAGGAGAATGGCTGAGCATTGAAGTCCAACCCAATCGTGGCATGTTTAGGAGAAAGAACACGTTATCTTGGCAGGGTATTTTATGTTTTAAGTTTACCAAATTTAGCAATTTGGGTTTTTTAAAATTACATTTATTTGTTGTATACCCATTTTGATGTGATGTGCAGATCAGAGGACAATGGTAAGAGTCGGATTTCTCCTCCTACCATATGGGTCCTGGGGATTGAATTCAGTTTATCAGGCATAGTGACAAGTGTCTTTATCCAATGAGCTATCTTACCAGGCCCCAGTTTGCTTCTTTTTATATGTCTTCACAATTCCTTTCTTTCTCACTTTCTTTCTTTCTTCTTCTTTTCTTTCTTCCTTTCTTTCTTTCTTATTTTCTTTTTTCTTTCTCTCTTTCTTTCTCTCATTCTCTCTTTCTTTCCTTCTTTCTTTCTCTCTTTCTTTCTTTCTTTCTTGCTTTTTACTTAGGTGTTGGTGAGGCGGCTCAGTAGGTAGGAGTGGCTGTACAAGCTTGAGGGTCTGAGTTCAGATCCCTACTCTGGATGAAAAGCAAAAGGCAACTCGGTATGTTCCCTTAACCCCAACACTGTGAGGAAGACACAAAAGGCTCTGGGCTCCCTGATTGCCACCCTAGCTTCAGGTTCAATGAGAGAGAAACCTGTTCTCAAGGGGGATAAGAAAGAATGACTAATGGAGTAGAACATGTGACACCATCCTCTGGTCTCCATGCACCCCCTTACACACACACACATACACACACTCACACACACTCACACACACATACAACACATACACACACACTCACACAACACATATACACACACATACACACACACACACACTCACACAACACACACATATACACACACATACACACACTCACACACACTCACACAGATACACACACACATACACACACACAACACACACACATACACACTCACACACACACACAGTAAAGACAAACACAACTGTCAATAGTAACTGTCCACCATAAGCTTTTTCTTCTCTCTCTAGGGTACTGTTAAAATTTCTGAATGGAGGGCTGGAGAGATGGCTCAGTGGGTAAGAGCACAGACTGCTCTTTTGAAGGTCCTGAGTTCAAATCCCAGCAACCACATGGTGGCTCACAACCATCCGTAATGAGATCTGACTCCCTCTTCAGGAGTGTCAGAAGACAGCTACAGTGTTACATATAATAAACAAATAAATCTTTTAAAAAAAAATTCTGAATGGAATTCCTTGTTCCCTAAATCTTTAGCTAGCCATCTTTCCACCCCTCTGATTCCTCTGCACACAGTTATAAACAGGCGGAATGAAGTCTTGGTCGCTCAGACTGGCTCATTCTGGAACATTCTAAATAAGTCCTCCAGCCTCTTTAGTTCTGGTTCCTTTTCCCCTCAGGAGGTCCAGTGGCTCCACTCAGGATTTTGGTGTGCCTCGGCCCTACTTACTGCCCTTGCAGCCCAAGAGAAGGTGACCTTAGAGAGAGTGTGAGCTGTCCTGCCAGGCAGAACCCTCCTGTGGTTATTGAGAACAGGAGATGGGCTGGTGTTCCCAGGAGTGGACTCCTTCTTCAAGCACATTGATCCAGGAGATCTGAGTTCAGTGATCGGATGTCCCTCTCCCAGGTCTCAGGGTTCCATGCCTTCCTAGTATAATGAAGTCTTGCTCCTCGAACCCACTGTGGGTGAGGACAGCATTTGGTTCTGAGAAGCCTTTGTCCCCACACTCCACTTTGTGTGGGTGCTTAATAATTGTTAGCTTTCCTGATCTTTTTTCAATTGCACCGAAAGCCAAGGAGGAGGGGCCGGACCTCAGGCTCGGTGGTTAAGAGCACTTCCTGCTCTTCTGGAAGATCCGAGCTTGGTTCTCAGCAACCAAGTCAGAAAACTCACAACTGCCTGTAACTTCTGCTCCAGAAATTCCAACACCTCTGGCCCCTGCAGGCACTGGCACTCCCATGCACACCACACACATATACACGTAATTAAAAATTAAATTAAATTTAAAAGAAAGCCAGAGGAAGCAGCCAGCCAATTCCCAAATCATTATAGAAATATAATTTCCCTTGAAATTTTCAAGTACCCTTCCAGTTGATCCACTCGACGTTCATCCAAGCACTCTTAATCGAACCCAGTGCATGCTGGGTAATCACTCTTAACTTCTGAGTGCTCCCTCCCCATGCTCTGTTAAAAATCTTAACAATTACATCACAATCTCTTGGAGTCAATATTTACTGTTAGTTTGACCAGGTGTGCACAGTAAGCCAGGACATGATCTTGTGTGAGATAGTTCATTGCAGCTGAAGGCAATTCTCAGAGAAACACTTCCCTTTGAACCCTCATCTGCCCCTACCCCAGGCCAACTGGAGAACAGGTGGCTGGGTATTGAAGTGTCCAGTCCCACCATAGCCGTGCTTTCAGTGCAGCCACTGAGCCAGATTCTAACATGATCTCCCCATGTCGCCTCTGCATAGAAAAGCTTTGGAAGAATGAAGGTCATGCTTTTGGAAGCATGGAAGATCAGCTTTCTGTTGTTGCAAGATAACCAGAAACAGACAGCTTATTTGAAAGTCTCATGAAGAGGTTTATTTTGGCTCATGGGTTTGGAGATTCAAGTCCAACATCAAGTGGGCCCATTACTGTGGGCCTTGAGCAAATGGAGTACGCTTCATAGCAGGGAGTATACAAGCACCAGTGGGTGGGAAGTAGAAAGAAGAGGAGAGGGAGAGAGGGGGAGGGAAAGGGAGAGAGAAAGAGATGCAGAGAGAGGATATTCCTCCCAATGACCTAAAAACTTCCCATGGGGGTGGTGGTAGCACACACCTTTAATCCCAGCACTTGGGAGGCAGAGGCAGGCGGATTTCTGAGTTCG
>NW_022196911.1:82239556-82255421 GCF_008632895.1 Mastomys coucha
TCCAGGACAGCCAGGGCTATACAGAGAAACCCTGTCTCGAAAAACAAAAAACAAAAACAAAAACAAAACAAACAAACAAACAAACAACTTCCCATGGGGCTCCTTCTCAAGATCCACTACATCTCGAAATCCCCACCACAGGGACCACATCTTTCACACATGGACCTTTGTGCATGAGCCTTTGGGGACCTTCAACATCCAAACTATGGTTATTGGTTTGAAACTGGTTCTCAAACTTCTGTGTCAGGATCGCATGACAAGCTCCTTAAACTCCAACTTCTTGTTCTCCACCTTTGGAGCTCCTGGCTGCCGGACTGAGGTCTGAGGTTGACACTGTTGGTGACTGCTGGGCACTGCTGACCTGTTTCTGCTGTGCAGCTTCCACCTGAAGGAGGGCTGGCTTAAAATATACACGTACCGGCTGTGCAGTGGTAGCACACACACCTTTAGTCCCAGCACTCAGGATTTCAAGGCCAACCTGATCTACATAGAGAACCCTGTGTCAAAAAACAACATACATATGCATATACACAAGTATCTAATCCAGGCACTGCTGTGAGTTTAAGGCTAGTCTGAACTACAAATTGAACTTAAGGCCAACCTGGGCTACATGGCAGAAGGCCCTATCTCAAAAATAATATATAAATATACTAAATATATCTAAAACATACCTAGAGATAGCTAGGGTTGCGCTGGTTCCATCTGCTCTGCCAGCAGTAGTATATTGGCCTTTTATCTTCAGGCTGTTCGAGCCTGGTTTCCATGTAGCTATATCTCCAGTTAGCGCACCTGCGGTCAAGGCAGGAGGTGAGAAAAGGGAGGCCCCAGCTGTGATCTGCTTCTTTTAGGAGGAAGCAAGCACTTCTCTGGAAGTCCCCTGCTCATGTGGACTGCTGGGTTTTCTTTCATAAATCCCTGTCACTCTGGTATTGAAACGATGTCCATATGCAATATAGTCTTTCAAAAGCCAATTGATGGGAAGAGGCAAGACGATCCAAAGTCCTCACTGCGAGTGTCACACAGTGCATAAGGGAGCAACACCACAGTGTGCTGCTAGAAAGGAGGCCTGCTATGAATTATTATTATTATTATTATTATTATTATTATTATTATTATTATCATCATCATCATCATCATCATCATCATCATCATCATCATCATCATCATTATTATTATTATTATTATTATTATTATTATTATTACTTTTTGGAGACAGGAACACATGTATCCCATGCTGGCCTCAAACTTGAAGTATAGCCAAAGGTAACCTTGAATTTATGGTCCACTGAAGTGCTGAGATTCTAGAAGCCTTAGGGTTTCTCTGTGACCAAAAGCAACTTGGGGAGGAAAGGGCTTATTTCATTCACTCGTCCACATCATTGTTCATTAGCAAAGGAAGTCAAGACAGGAACTCAAACAGGGCAGGAACCTGGAGGCAGGAGCTGGTACAGAGGCCATGGAGGGTGCTGCTTACTGGCTTGCTTCTCATCTGTTCTACCTGTTTTCTTATAGAACCCAGGACTACCAGCCCATGTGTAACCCCACCCACAATATGCTGGGCCCTCCTCCATCAATCACCAGTTAAGGAAATGCCCTATAATCTTGCCTCTAGCCCGTTCCTACAGAGGGAATTTCTCAATGGAGGTCTCCTCCCTCTGACGACCATAGCTTGTGTCTAGCTGATCTAAAACTAGCTAACACAACAGGCATGTGCCACCATGCCTGATTTATGAACTTGAACTCCTAATTTTAAAAAACAAAACAAAACAAAACAAAACACAGACTCTAACAATTCAAGGATGTATTTAATGAAAACTACTTTTCTCTCCTATCCTAGACCCCTAGTGAGAAAGGGCTACTATTTCATTAGCTCTCCAGCCTGGACACTGGCGTGGGTACAGGGGAAGAAAGTGGGCCAGAGTTAAAAGTGAAAGATCTGTCTTCACTGAAGTCTCTGAAGGTATCTGGAGAGACAGGCTAGTGAGAGGACTGTCTGGGTGGCCTGAAATCTGAGTGTAGCTTCAAGAGCGTGACATTCCGCCCACAGGTCTGTGACAGTAGGAGGGCTCTGAAGGGCAGGGTAGCTTTGATACTCCACAGCTTCAAGGTCATGAGTATCTTGTGTGGTGTGGTGTAGCCCAGCTATGAGGTTTTGACACCAAGCACTATGAATAGAGCAGCACTCTGGTGGAAGCAAGAGAGGGTACTCCTGGTTTGCAGATGTAAGTCAGTTGGTAGGGCACTTGTCTGGCATTTATGAGACCCTGGGTTCGATTCCCAACACCACATAATACTGGACATGGTGAAGCATGCCTGGAAACCCCGGAGCTTGGGAGGTAGAGGCAGAGAGGGATAAGACACTTAAGGTTATCTTGGGTTGCATGGTTCAAGTAGCAAGTTTGAGGCAAGGCTGGGACACATAAGACCCTGGTTCAAAATGGGGGACAGGGGAAATCTGCACCTCATCATTAGTGGTCACTGCAGCATCGGAGAGCATCTTCAACAGCGCTGTTGTAGGGTCAGGCCTCCCTGAGCTTCCCACCCACATCGTCACCTACCAGTTTCTAGTGCTGCCTTCTCCGAGGGATGTTGTCAGAATTCATTCATAAGCGCTTAACTACAGTGCCTTGTTCATGGCTGTCCCCCTTGTGGGGTTCATCAGGGTGTGGAGACCCCAGGGAGGTCTTGGCAAAGGACAGTGATCAAGGGAAGAGACAAAGAGCCCCAGCTATAACAGCATCCATGCAGGAGAGGGGAAGGAGAAGACATGAATTACTCAGGCCAGACAGGGAAGAAAGCTGGACTTCCTGGATTGTGTGCTTAGCTGAGGAGACTGGATTTCATTTCAGGGGTCTGAGGAACAGTTAGAACTGCATAACCATTGGTCTAGAGCTCTAGAGAAATCAGAAAGAGGGATGGACCCTCTGAGGAAGAGAGGGCAATTAAAAGATAATTCTCATGGATCGTGGGAGAAGGCAGATGGCTCTGGAGTCCGACAGTGCTCTGAGAATAAAAACGCAGGGACAGGTGTGAAAGAGAAGCTTGGTAACAGAACCATCCCAGGCTATAGGAAGCACCTGCTGGCCCAAGTCTTCAGTGTGTTCAAGTGTGAACAGCAGAGCTTTAGAGACTACTATCAAGGGAACCTGACGGTAGGTAGCCCACAGGCCTGTGGATTGCTTGCTGTTGCTCATAGATGCTGTTTTAAACCACAGCGTGGTTCTCTACAATTAGAGTTCCGATCGTTTTTCAGCAAGCCACACACTGCAGGATGAATTCTCCAGCACAAATATCTCCATTGATTTCTTGTTCCCAAATCATTGTACATGTGTGGATATTATGCTACTTTACCATCTGCTCATATTTAGAAATCAAATAAATTATTAATAAAGTACATGATAAGTAGCAAACAGACTTAATAAGATCATTTCTGGGCTGTCGCTGACAAATGTCCCTTCACACATCAGTGGTTGATTTCCCATATCTATTGATTTAAAATATTTACTCTCTATAAGGGACTAAGTTATAAAAATCAGAATTAAAAAAAGTGACAAATTCACTAAAAAGTGATAACCAGATTCCCAGGATTTTTTTTTAAAGATTTATTTTATGTATGTGAGTACACTGTAGCTGTTTCCAGACACACCAGAAGAGGGCATCAGATCTCACTATAGATGGTTGTGAGCACCATGTGGTTACTGGGAATTGAACTCAGGACCTTTGGAAAAGCAGTCAGTGCTCTTAACCACTGAGCCATCTCTCCAGCCCCGAGTCCCAGAATTTGAGGAAAATCTGTAACATGGTTTTCTTATTGCCATTATTAGCCACTCTCCTGGAATTCAATTCCCCTTGTGTGCCTTGTGTGGATGGGTGTGCATGCATGTGTTTTTGAACATGTGAGTACATGTGTGTGCCCAGATTACACATGTGCGTGTGTGTGTGTGTGTGTGTGTGTGTGTGTGTGTGTGCGCGCGTGCATGTGGAGGTCTGAGGTTAACATTGGCGTCTTCCTCCATCTCTTCCATCTCATTCATTGTGGCTGAGTCTCTCAGTTGAACCCAGAACTTGATGAAATGGCTAGTCCTGCTAGCCAGCTTGCTCTGGAGATCCCTTGCCTGCCTTCAGAGTGCAGGAATTACAGATAGGCCACCATACCACCCAGTATTTACGTGGTTTTTGAACATACAAACTCCAGTGTCACACTTATGCAGCAAGTGTGGTACCCATTAAGCCATGGCCCCAGATCCTAGGAATCAGGATTTGGATGCTAAATTCAGAACCAAGAATTAGAAATACTTAAGCCAGGAGTAGCAGCACACACCTGTGATGTAGCAGCACACACCTGTGAGGTAGCAGCACACACCTGTGAGGTAGCAGCACACACCTGTGAGGTAGCAGCACACACCTGTGAGGTAGCAGCACACACCTGTAATACTAGAACTCCAGAGATGGAAGCAGAATATTGGGAGTTCAAAGTCATCCTCTGCTACATAGAGAGTTCAAAACCAACCTGGGCAATATGACACCTTACCTCAAAAACCAAAAGAACCACTTGAAATGGCAGTATCAATGAGCACATCTAAAGCTGTAACTTCTCTAATCACCCAGAAATGGTACTATTTAATAATTATGTGATATTAGCTTGATTTTAAAAAATATTTAATATATCTTTCTGTTCTGTGTATGAGTGTTTTGTCTGCATGTGTGTATGTGCACCATGTGTATGCCTGGTGCCTGGGGAGGCCAGAAGAACACATAAGATCTGGAAATGGAGTTACAGATGTGTGAGCTGCTATGTGGGTGCTGCAAATCAAACTCCGGCTTCGAAAGATGGCTCTTAACCCCTGAGACGTCTCCAGCCTCTAAGCTTGATTTTTTTTTTTCTTCATCTGTTAGCAGAGGGGAGAACTATCTTTTGTTCTTTGCTAAGTGGAGAAGTTTCTGTTTAATTATACAATATGATATATGAATCAATATGTTATTTTTACAGCTATTAAAAATACAGATACTGAGTGTATGGGACACAAAGAGTCATTCAGAAATCTAATATCTGAATGGTACTGGTGAGATGGCTCAGCAGGTAATGGTACTAGCCACCAAGCCTGGAAACCTGAGGTTGACCCACATGATATAGGCAGAGAACGGAGTCCTGAAAGCAGTGCTCCGCCATCCATTTGAATGCCATGGCACCTGTGTGCACGCACAAACACAGATACACACACACACACACACACACACACACACACACATGCACGAACACACACACACGCGCATACACACACAGAGAGAATGTAAATTTTAAAAATAATATTAATAAGATGGAAAAGCAAAACAAGGAAGGAAAATACCCAAGGATGTCCCCAGCTATCCACACACAGATGCACACATACACACAAACAAACACAGCCAAATGTCTTGTACATCTCACTGCACGCACAGATGACATCAGCAGTGAGGCCACAAAGCTGTGAACACTTCCTGAGGGGAGAGATTTTCCTGACTGAATAGCTGGGCAAAGGGGAAATGTTCTGCTGCACACTCTGTGTGTGTGTGTGCTTGTTCGAGGCACGCATGGTTTTCATGAGGTACACCAGACTGACCTTGAACTGACCTCCTGCCTCAGCCTCCTGAGGGCTGGGATGACTTGCGTGCGCTGCTGCTACAGTTAACGCTGGTTGTCAACTTGACAGCATCTAGAAGCGCCTAGGAGGCGAGCGTGTGGGCACGCCTGTGATGGGGAAAACCCATCCACTGTGGGTGGCACCATTCCCTGAGCTTGGGTCCTGACTAAAAGGAAGAAAAAGCTGTCTGAGAACCAGAGTGCTGTGCTTTGGACCATGTTGAGAGGCGGCCACCTCCTGCCAGCCTGAGTTCCAAGCCATGATGGTCTGGACCCTCACACTAAAGCTAAAATAGGTCCTTCCTTCCTTAATTTGCTTTTTCCAGATGCTTCATCCCAGCCACAGCAAAAGTAACCAAGACAACCGCCTCGCCTGGCTGTACACACTGAAATAAGTTTAAATTTTTAGATCATGCTCATCTGTGACCTGTTTAAATTCGGAGTCAGTTTTTGAGGACACCACATTTGATACAATTTATATCACAAACGAAATGTATTGCTCAAACATAATCCAATAGGTCCCACCACCAATCTATAAGATATTATTATTTAAAATAGTATTATCCATTTTGTAGCCCCTTGTTCTTCCATGGGAAAATCCTAAAGGAATATTCTGTTCACTTGAAGTTAAAGTGGCATCGCTGCAGATGTCACCCATGAATGTCCTAAGCTCTTAAAAATATCTCCACAGCTATATGGTGCTAAGTATGCATCCTTTCACCTTCCCTTTCTACATTTAACATCTCTTGGAAATGCTTCATACTGCTTCTGAATTAAGGATGGCTTCAGAAATCTTTGTTGATGACTTTACTCAGTGAGTAAAGGCCTTGCTGCCACACCTGATGACCCCGATGGTGGAAGGCAAGAGCAGACTCCTGCAAATGGTCCTCTGAGCTCTGTATGCTCATGAGTAGGCGTGTACATGCACGCATACTCACATGCAATGTAATAAGCTGAGTGGATGATGCACACCTTTAATCTAGTATGGAGGAGGCAGAGGCAGGAGGATTCTCTGTGAGACCAAGGCCTGCCTGACCTGCATTATAAGCTTCAGGCCAGCCAGGGATACATAGTGAGACTGGATTTAAAAATAATAATAATAATGGTAATAATAATAATAATAATAATAATAATAATAATAATAATAATAATGTTTTCAAGAAACTTTTTTCCTGGGTTTACCACTCTCTTTGGGTTTGTATGGCTCTGTTTCTTCAATTTGAAAGCATCAGAGAGTACCACTGTACACTGTGTAACAGAACATAAAACATAAACTAATATCAAGTCTCCAAGGAGTGACCAAATGGCTGGGTTTCATATTCTTTATGGTTTTCATAAACATAGTGAACAATTACTTTTTTAAAAATCCTATGACAGGTTACATGGTTTTCTTTCTTTCTTTCTTTCTTTTTTTTGGTTTTCTTTCTTTCTCTTTCTTTCTTCCTTTCTTTCCTCTTCCTCCTCCTCTTCCTCCTCCTCCTCCTCTTCCTCCTCCTCCTCCTCCTCCTCCTCCTCCTCCTTCTCCTCTTCCTCCTTCTCCTCCTCCTCCTCCTCCTTCTTCTTCTTCTTTTTCTTTTTCGAGACAGGGTTTCTCTCTGTAGCCCTGGCTATCCTGGAACTCACTCTGTAGGTCAGGCTGGCCTTGAACTCAGAAATCTACCTGCCTCTGCCTCCCAAGTGCTGGGATTAAAGGCGTGCGCCATCCACCACCGCCCAGCAGGTTACATGGTTTTCATTAGAAATTATATAAAACTGGGCCTGATGATGTATGCCTATGGCCCTAAGTTACTTGGAAGGCTTGGGGCAGGAAGAGTGGCTAAGGCCCAAGAATTCAAGTCCAGCTTGGACAATGTAAGTGCAGGGCTGGGAATATGGCTTAGCTGGCACAATGAGTGTTTAGCATGCTCAAGGCCCTGGGATTGATCTCCAGCAGCACAAGAGCCAGGTGTGGTGCTACACACCTGCAATTTCAGCACTGGGGTGATCAGAGACAAGTCAAGGTCGCCTCGCTACAAGGCAAAGTTTGAGGCAAACCTGACCTACAGGAGACACCGTCTCAAAATAAAAATGTTCAAAAGGGCAAAACTGTCTGTTTAAATATTAATCAGAGTTGGACTGAAGAACAGCTCAGCGGTGGGGAGGACTTGCTGCTCTTCCAGAGGACCCGAGTTCGGTTCCCAACACCTATGTCTGACAGCTTGAAACCGCCTGGAACTTCAACACCAGGGGATCTGATGCCCTCTTCTGGTCTCTGTGTGTATTTGCACTAACAGGTACACATTCACACACACACACACACACACACACACACAGAGAGAGAGAGAGAGAGAGAGAGAGAGAGAGTTGTATGAGAGAAAAGAAAAGACATCTTATTGATGTTTTCAAAGTAGTTTTGTGAAGCCTGAGGTGATGGCTCAGTGGAGAATCCTGGCAGGCAAGGATTGGGATTGGAGTTTGAATACCCAGCACCTACACTAAAGAAACCAAAACCCAGACAAGCCTGGTGGCCTGCCTGTAATCCCAGGCTTCAGCAGTTAGAACCAGGGAATCCTCAGAAGAGTGGGGATGGCTAAACTAATTGAATAAGCAAATTGGCTAATTAGATTAGCAAAGCTGATGAGATACTGCCTCAGTCAATGAAGTGGAGAGTGACTAAGGAAGACACCGGTGTTCACACACACACACACACACACACACACACACACACGCATACCTGCACATATGTGCATGCATATACATGCAAACGCATGCCAAAAAGGCATTTTTATGAAAAGTACTAGAGTTATAAAACTAGATGCTATACCCAAGGACTGTGAATAGACTTTTTTTTTTTTTTCCGAGACAGGATTTCTCTGTGTAGCCCTGGCTGTCCTGGAACTCACTCTGTAAACCAGGCTGGCCTTGAACTCAGAAATCTGCCTGCCTCTGCCTCCCAAGTGCTGGGATTAAAGGCGTGCACTACCACTGCCCGGAGTGAATAGATTCTTCACAAAATGTTGAGCTAGAATAAAGTCTATTTATATGTTATTGAAATGTCAGCTAATATTACTAAATCAGCAAGCTGGACATGGTGGCCTTTAATCCCAGCAGAGGCAGCCTATTCAATGTAATGAGTTCCAGGACAGCCAAGGCTATATTAATTGTAACACAACAATAATGAGATTGATCAGAGTAGAGGAAGTACTGCCACAACTGCAGTCTGGGCCCATCTGATAGCCTTTCTGTTAAATGAGAAATACTTGAATTTTTTTTTTCTTCCAGATAAATTAAGGAATTGAATCTTTGCAACTCCTTTTTTTTTTTTTTTATGAAAAGAAAAAATGTGTTAAAATACAAGATTGCCAAGACAGATACTGGCTTTTGGAAGAATACTAATAACTTTTTATGGCAAAGAGCTTCTTTTTATACCCAGAAAAAAAAAAAACCAACTCCTGCTATTCTTAAGTGTTTTGATTGAGACTTGTACACAATGCTGCGGTTCTTCCTCCTGATGCTGTTGCCAAGGAGGAGGGTCCAGCACGTGCGAACTCTAACCAGCCTCTGAACATGATGAACGCCTGCTGCATCAGGATATTTTGAAAGAAAATGGTGGTGCTCGGTGGCAAAATGGGTCAACTGGACAGGGAGATGTTACACGGAAAAGCACTTCTTGATGGTCTCTTAATCAGCCTCAAGTCGGCAGATGCGAGAGACTTTGTGCAGTGGGCATTTGCTGGTGTCCAGCCGCCCAGCATCCTGCCCATCTGTGATGGTTCACTCTTCACGGTGAACTTGCCTGCAGTTAGCATACAGACCTGCAGGTGTATCTGAAGAGGTTTCCAGAGAGGTTTGATTGGCATAGCAAGCACCATGACATGGACTGGGATCCCAAAGTGAATAAAGCGAAAATGGGGACACGTGAGGACTGATTCTGGAATCAGTATGACAGAAATATAGGACCGAATCCTGTGGGTTGTCCTTTGACCTTTATGCACATGCCTCAGCATGTACACACACACACACACACACACACACACACACACACACCATACATTATTTTTTGAGAGGAAAGTAAGCAGAACACCCATATTATCTATCTCTGCTTCCAAATTAGAGGCAACGTGGTTGGCCACCTCACATTCCTGCTGGCATGCCTTCTTGCCACAACATACTGTACCCTAAAATCATGGGCCAAATATAGCCCTCCTCCTGGTATGCCCTGAATGTGAAATGTCCCCCAGAGGCTCATGCATTCTAACATTTGGTTTCCAGCTGAAGTGATGTTTTAGAAGCTTCTAGAACATTGAAGATGTTGAGCCTCAATGGAGGATGTCAGACAGGCAGACCTTTGGGACTTTATAGCCCCATCATGCTTCTGTCTGCCTCTATTCCCTGACTGTCAATTTTCTTAGTCAAGGTCCTATTGCTGTGAAGAACACCATAACCACAGCAACTCTTATAGAGGAAGGCATTTAACTGAGATTGGCTTACAGTTCTGAGGTTTAGTCCATTGTCATCATGGCAGGAAGCGTGGCCGCATGTAGACAGGTACTCTAGAGGTAGCTGAGAGTTCTATATCTAGAAGGCAGGTAGCAGGAGGAGAGAGCAACACTGGGCCTGGCCTCAGCACTTGAAACCTCAAAGCCCACCCTCAGTGACACACTTCCTCCAACAAGGCCACACCTCCTAATAGTACCACTCCCTGAGCCTATGTGGGCCATTTTCATTCAAACCACCAACACAGTCTGACTAGCTACCTCATGCCCCTGCCCCCATGCCTTCTCTGCCGTGTTTGGACTGTATGGCCTACAGCTGCAAACTAAAATAAGCCCTTCCTCCTTTAAACTGCTTCTCCCCAAGTATGTGGTCAGAACAACAAGACAAACAACTAAAACAACTCAAGTATGACCTCTCCTGCCTGTGAAAGGCGGAAGTTGATGATGTCAGAAATCATCCCGGTTCACTCACTCTTCCACCATGAGAGGCAGGATCTCTCATTTAAAATCCAGAGCTCACCAATATGGTGACTCTCACAACCAGCTTCCTCTACAGATCCCATCTCCACCCACCAAGAATGTAATTATCAGTGGGCTGCCTGGCATTTGCGTGGGTTCTGCAGATCTGAACTCCAACCCTGACTCTTCCATGACAAGGCCTCTGTTTGTCTGTTTGTCTTGTTTTTTAAGATGAGATCTCACTATGAAGAAGGAGGAGAAAGAGGAGAAGGAGGGGAACCTTACTTCTATCCCTTTCCTTCTTTTCTGTATCATTGCTATGGACCAAGCCCTGGCTGTCTTCCTCTGCTTCTCCAACTCCAACTCCTCCAACCACTCAGTTAATTCTACTGCTGTCCTGTCCTGTGGAGCACTCTTGGAAATCTAACTTAAATAGTACTTTTTTTTTTTTTTTGAGACAGGGTTTCTCTGCGTATCCCTGGCTGTCCTGGAACTCACTCTGTAGACCAGGCTGGCCTCGAACTCAGAAATCCACCTACCTCTGCCTCCCAAGTGCTGGGATTAAAGGCATGGGCCACCACCACCCATATATAGTGCTTCCTTGATTTCCACAAATAACTAATTCTTCTGAAGTGTGTGTGTGTGTGTGTGTGTGTGTGTGTGTGTGTGTGTGAGAGAGAGAGAGAGAGAGAGAGACAGAGAGAGAGAGAGAGAGAGAGACAGAGTCAGAGACAGAGACAGAGACAGAGACAGAGATTCGAGGGCCTTCACTGCAGGCATCCCTTTCACCCTTGTCTTTCCTCCATTGCCTGTTTCCCATGATCCTGTGCTCTGGGCTTCTTTCTTATCTCTGAGCCCGTGCTCTTGCTTTCGTGTAGCAGCAATAGTATTTTGAATGTAGTATTCAAGTAATCTGGAACAACAGGTGATTCAGCTTGGTAGATAAAGAGAATGAGTAGCAGCATGCCGTCTAGACAGACAGGAAATGAGTGTGGTGGCACACAACTTTAGTCCCAGAACTCTCAAGACAGAGGAGTCCTGTGAGTTTGAGGCCAGCCTGATCTACATAGCAAGATCCTGTTTCACAAAAAGAAATTAACAGTCTTAGGAAGTATTTTATGAATGGGAGATACAGTATGGTGACAGGATTATTGCTTGTGCTTACTATTATGAGTCACCTTCCATCTTAATACTGTGCCAGATCCCAACAACAAATCAGTATCATTCAGATGGTTGGCACTAGAAAGAAGATGGACAATGGGTGACAATATTCTTTGATAAATATTAAACACAATTCAACTCAATGTAAATTACTTATGAGTTCATTGTTTAAATTTTTTATTTTATTTTTAAGTGTGTGGGTGTGAATGGGTGAGTAGGTGGGCGTGCGTGTGTATGAGGACCCTGCCAGTAGCAGCCAGAGGCAGCAGATCCCCTGGTGCCTCAGGTGAATCATGTGACATACATGCTGAGAGCCACACATCATGCGATGCCAAGGGTCCAAGAGCAGCAAGCACTTCTTTTCTCTTTTTTGTTTTGTTTTGCTTTTTATAAACAGGGTCTCTACATATCTCTGGCTGTCCTGGAACTTCATATGTGTAGAGTAGGCTAGCCTCAAACTCACAGAGATCTGCCTGCCTGTCTCTGCAGTGCTTGGATTAAAAATGTGCACCACCATGCCTGTCCCAGCAGCAACAGTTGTTAATTTTGCTTCTCTTAGCTACTGAGCCATCTCTCCAGCTCCTTGTATGAATTCAAAGGACAATAGCCTGGTATAGTCAGAAATTACGAATCCATACAGGAAGGTCACTTTTTGCTTTGTCAATATTCTGTTCCATATACAGATATCAATCAAATGTCCAATGCAATGGCAAATCATTATACTCTGATGAAACAAAAGAAAGAAGACAGTTATCATGTGCAAATGGCTCTAATGATGGCTGTGAAGTGCGGTGATGTCTTCTCGTCAGGACAAGGGTGGAGAAAATGGCGTCTTCTGGTCGGGATGAGGGTGGAAGAAATGGCATCTTCTCATTGGGACGAGGGTGGAGGAAATAGTGGCCTGAGGGTATTTGCTGTAGAAGTTTCTCCATGAGCTAGGCTCCAACCCAAATCAGATGGACTGGGATCAGAGCGAAAGGAAAACACTAGAATTAGACGCAGTAAAGAAGTTTCGGGTGGGAGATTATTACAAGAACGGATTACTGAGCACAAATAGACTTCCCTTGGCAGGGACGATTACCTGTCTGGGATGACTTAATTATGGAGCTGCCTAGAGGCATGAGGCTGAATTGATGACTTCTGCACTTAGATTTTATAGTTCTATTGAAAAGAATATAAAACCCACATAGTTTTAAATTCAAATTTATTGCAAGGCTTATATAGTCAAATGCATGCATATAAAGATCAAATTGTTGATTTACAGACAGAAAATCTATAACCTGGATTCTGTGGCATCCAAGTTCTACACAAGCTTTATAGAATGCTTCCTTGTAAAAAGTCTGATATAAAAGGAATCATAAATTTGATAGTTCTTGGCAATCTAGTATTTTCCTTCACTTAAAGGTATACTACATCAGATTAATATGATATTACACATAATTGATTTAAGTTGCTCTCTTATGCTCAAATATGAAATTAATCATCTATAAACCTAGCATTTCCATTAAGACTATGGGCATGAGTGGAGTGCGATCAGCATTCCCCCCATCCTCTGTTCTCTTTAGATGGTCATTTGATGAGGATAATCATTTGTAAATCAGATTCCTGTGAGAGGAAAGAATTCACCCATGGAGCTAGGGGTGTTGGGAGAGCCCTGCGTGAGCATAGAGAGGCCCCAAGTTCCATCCAGTGCCACACACAATGTGTTTGGTAGCAGAAGCCTGTGGTATTGACACAGAGGCGAAAGCGAAAGCTAGAGGATTGGAAGTTCAAAGTCGCCTTTGGCTCCACAGTGAATTCCATTCCTGCATGAGATACAAGAGATTCTGTCTCAAAAACAAAAGCAAGACCATTCACAGAGCCTTCAGTCCCAGCACTCAGGAGGCAGAGCCAGGCGGATCTCTGTGAATACAAGGCCAGTTTGGTCTACAAAGCTCCAAGCCAGGGCTACTTTGGTGAGACCTTTCTCCACAAAGAAGGAAAATATCCAAGTTCAATTGGGTAGTGTTGCTCATGGGAGGAGCTCAGTTGTGGGAGGCTCTGGATTGGATAGCCCAGAGAATCGAAGTGGTAAGGAAGAAAAATAAAAGGAGAGATTTGGTTTTATTTGTATGAATTTAGAAGGTGACACAAACAAACCTGTTTAAGAATCCTAAACATGGCCGGGCGGTGGTGGCGCATGCCTTTAATCCCAGCACTTGGGAGGCAGAGGCAGGTGGATTTCTGAGTTCGAGGCCAGCCTGGTCTACAGAGCGAGCTCCAGGACAGCCAGGGCTGCACAGAGAAACCCTGTCTCGAAAAACCAAAAAAAAAAAAAAAAAAAAAAAAAAAAGAATCCTAAACATGTGACAGGGGAGACGGCGCAGTGGGTAAAGCACTTGCTATGTAAGTGTGAAGACACCGAGTTACCATCCCTTGCACCCAGGCAAAAGTCAGGCTTTGTAGCCTATGCCTGTAATCCTGGTTCAGGAGGCAGAAACGAGGATCCCTGCGGTTCTATGGCCAGCTAGTCTAGACAACTGGCGACCTCCAAGTTCAATGACAGACCCTGTCTCAAGTAAAATAAAACAAGGCAAAACCGGTCGTGGCAGGTCAGTGGGTCATAGTGGCACACCCCAGCATTCTAGATACAGAGGTCTGTGGGTTTGGGTCCAGCCGGGTCTACATGCCGAGTGCCAGGCCAGCCAGGGCTGTAGAGTGGGACCTTGTCTCAAATGAAAACAACAGGAAAGAGGGTGGAAAAGGACAGAAGTAGACACCTGACTTTAGTCTTTGGTGCACACACACACACATACACACACACAGCATAATGACAGGTATATAGGCACAAAAATTACAAATATGCTCCATAGAAAGAATATCGAAAATCACTCAAAATCTTTCAAATAAGAAATAGTAGTCTGGGGCTGGAGAGATGGCTCAGTGGTTAAGAGTGAGTACTGTTCTTCCAGAGGTCCTGAGTTCAATTCCCAGCAACCACATGGTGGCTCACAACCATCTGTAATGAGATCTGATGCCCTCTTCTGGTGTGTCTGAAGATAGCAACAGTGAACTTATAGTAAATAAATAAATAAATAAATAAATAAATCTTTTTTAAAAATTGTGCTTGAGCTTCCAAAATGAAATTTCTAAATAAATAACTTATAAAAAAAAGAAATAGCAGTCTGCTGTATTTCTCTCCAATCTTAACTTAAACATTGCCTCCCTCTTCTCTCTCTCTCTCTCTCTCTCTCTCTCTCTCTCTCTCTCTCTCTGTGTGTGTGTGTGTGTGTGTGTGTGTGTTTGTGTGTGTGCATGTGTGTTTTCCTGAGACAAGGAGCCCTTGTATAGCCTAAGCTAGCCTCCAACTTGCCGTCATCCTCATGCCTCAGCTTCTCAAACACTGGGATTACAGACCGCACCAGGCTTTCCTCCATTCTTCCAGCCTTGCTGCCTCTCTTCTCCCACCCCTCTTTCTAAAGATTTAATTTTGTGTATGTGTGTGCAATAACCAAAGTACTATTAATAATTAAATTATCCTCCTGCCTCTGCTTCTCATGATGGGGCTATAAATTTGCATCATTGAACATGACTGCTACGATCTGACCTTGAATAGGCACCACTAAGGAAGGCTGGGTCATGCTTTGAACTTGGTTAAGTCTTTGTCATTTAGTCTTTCTACCTTGTTTCTTAACTTGACTCACACAGGTAGCTCTGCCAGCCTCCAGCTCACAAGGAGCCGCCTGCCTCTGCAGAACAGGTGCTTGGAAAGGCATTTGCCTCCACTCCTAACTGCTTTTGTTTTCTTTTCTTTTTAAAAAGTTTTGTAGATTATTTTATTTTGTGTGTATAGGCTTTCTCCCCTTCATGTATGTCTGAACACCATGGGCAAGTCAGGTAATCCTGGAGGGCAGAAGAGGGCATCAGATCCCCTGGAACTGGAATTAGAGATGGCTGTAAGTTATCATATGGGTGCTGAAAATCAAACCTGGGTCCCACAAGAGCAGCCAGTGCTCCTAAACACTGAGCGGTCTCCCCAGCAGCCAGTGCTCCTAAACACTGAGCGGTCTCCCCAGATGGCTTTTGTTTGTTTGAAATGCAGTTTGGATATTTCTTAAGTTGGTCTCCATCTCATGGATCCAGTGATTTTCTTTTTCTTTCTTTCTTTTTT
>NW_022196911.1:82255670-82264434 GCF_008632895.1 Mastomys coucha
TTTTTTTTTTTTTAAGACAGAATCTCACTGTATGTCCCTGACTAGCCTGGAACTTACTATGTAGACCAGGCTGGGCTTAAACTCACAGAGTTCTGGTTCTGCCTCCTGAATGCTTAGATTAAAGGTGTGCATCGCTAAGTCCCGCATCTATCTATCTATCTATTTATCTATCTATCTATCTATCTATCTATCTATCTCTTTATGGGTTTATTTATGTAGTTACTTGTGTATTTGTATGTTTGTTTATGGAGGACACACATTCCATGGTGCATATGTGGTGGCTAGATGACAACTTGGCAGGGGTTGGTCCTCTCCTAACATGTGGGTTCTGGGGATTGAACTCAGGGCCCTAAGCTTGGTGTCTTTACTCTCTGAGCCATTTCACTAGCACTATTAGGAAATATTTTTAATGATTTATTATTAAAAATATTAGCTGTTAGTTTGATATAAGTTTTTCCCAGTGTTTAGGATATACTCTTGACCCATGTGGCTAAAATCTGAGATCCAGGTGAATCGGCTGGCTCGGCTCATGTAACCACATGCAGCCACATGGGTTGTACACACACTCAAGAGGTGCCGATCACATTGCAGATTGAGTGCTGGTGACCCCTGGAGTCGTTCCATGCACTCTGCACAGCTGACACAGAAAACTTAACAACTGGTGTCCCTTTGTGATGTCCTGTTGACTATCCATAGCCAGTGCAGACTGATTCCTCAGTTAAAGCACACAACCAAGCGTGGTATGCCAGAATCCTGAAGAGGTAAGTCGTAATGCCAGTGAAGGGATGGGCTTGCTAGAGAGAGCAAGCAGACAAAGAAAGAGTGCTTCCTTCTTCCATGTCTTTCTATAGGCTGCCAGCAGAAGATGTGGTGTTTCTTCTTACCGCTAAGATCTGGATTAGAAGTAGGGCTTCCCACTTCAAATTATTTAATTAAGGGGAAAAAATCCATCATAGGTGTGCACAGTCCTTTGGGTTTTAGTTAATTGCAGATGTAGTCAAGTTGGCCACCAAGAAGAGCCATCACAACTGTCTTACATGGCCACGCTTGGGCTCATGGGACTCTATTGAACTTGAGCTGCAGAGGGTCTACTAAACGTGGTCATATAAAAAAGGCTGCTTTGCCTTTAATCTAAGCACTCAGGAGGCAGGTGGATCTCTATGAGTTGGACTCAACCTAACCTACAAACTGAGTTTCAGTTTCAGGATAGCCAAGGCTACAGAGACCCTGTCTTTAAAAAAAAGAAAGAAAGAAAAGAAAAGAAAAGGCTTTCTTGCATTAGGGTATAGTTTTGTATTAAAGTAGTTGCTTACCATTTATATGACCCTAAATTCTATCCCAGCAACAAAGTGGAGAGTGACAGACAGACAGACAGACAGACAGACACACACACACACACACACACACAAAGAGAGAGAAAGAGTGGATGAGAGACAAAGACAGCCAGAAGCACACACACAGGGAAGGAGGGACAGAGACAGAGAGGAAGAGAGACAGAGAGACAGAGATCTTGAGATTTCTCTGACTGAATGGAGATGGACATCATCTCCAGAGTAACGAGGCAAGAGAAGAGGACAGACAACCATGTGCTGGGAGGTGGTGAGCCCTCATCACCAACCAGCTCCTGGGATCAAGCCAGGCTGTGCCCCTGAGCCTGACAGTTGCTTATAAAGTCTGGATCAGAAGGGACTCCATTCCTCACTGGGGGCTTGGACAGTCAAGAGCCTTAGCGATGAATTCCGCATGGGATTTTAAAATAGTGAAGATATTTAAGCATATGCACACAAACAGAAACACTGTACTCCATGATCTACATGGACTGCGCTGCAGCTTTGCCTCCAGTTTTTTGTATTTTGGTTTTTTTCTGGAATAGCAAGACTGTGAAGACGCTGTCGTGGGAGGGGCACCATTCACTTCAAGCATGACGCCAGCACTTTGGGATTATGACTCAGATTCAGTGGGTTGCTGCACATTTGGGGATATGGCGTGTTTCTCTGTGCATTGTGTTATTTGATGAGGCTTCCTCCCATATATTGTCCCCTTATAGCCATTGCGATAGTGCAAAGTATAGAGCCGTGTGTGTGTGTGTGTGTGTGTGTGTGTGTGTGTGTGTGTGTATGATTTATGTCTTTTGTTGCTCTAATTTATTTACAGATTGGCAGTTTGTTGTCTTTCAGAGTTTGGAAATTAATGCTAAATCAATACTATATATGAATTTATTCTGATTTTTACCATAAATGTTTCACAATAGATCATTGGACTGAGGTGGTGTAAAACTCCATTGTATATAAATGACAACATTAAGCAAGTTGAAGTTATAAAATCAGCTAACACCCTTGCATAGCAGCTTTGAGTGAGAAGCCATACAGCATTTTGATGGAGCATATGGGGAAGCCATGCAGCCTGGGAGTTTTGAGCTAACATGTCAGTTTCTATCTCTGATGCAGCCAGACTTCAAGTGCGAAGTTTTCACTGCTGCGCCGAAGGCTGGACTCTGCCAAGGCGGCGCTCGAGGGCGCTCATCCTCATAGAGTCAGTCTAGACTACTTAGCATCATACATGGAAATACTCCTAACTACAGGAGACTCCAAAATGCAGTTTTTCTTCACATTCCAAATCCAAAACGACTCTGTTTTAAGCAATATACCTTGTTTGTTTGTTTGTTTGTCTGAGACAGGCTCTCTCTCTCTATGCAACCCAGGCTGTCCTAAGAACTCCATATGTCGACTGGCTTGGAACTCATGGAGATTCACCTGCCTCGGCTGCCTGAGGGTTGGGATTAAAGGTGTGCATCACCACATCCACTCTGAGCTTTTCATCGTAAGACTGTCCAGATACCTTCAGGATAGGAAAAGACTTAGTTTCTGACTCATAAAATGTAAATTCAGTCACACAGCCAAATGAATTTCTGTGTTTAAACTGAAACATACACACGTGTAAATACCAGCAAGGACAATGGGGACCGAGGTTCACAATATACTACTGTTTCTGTAACCGGGCCCTTAAAGAAAGGCACTGCATCCAGTGCTCGTGTTTGTTCAGTTTCCTAGTTTACTTTGTCTTTTTTAAATTCAGACTCCATTTTAGAGAACCTGACCTAAGTTTGAACTCAGGTAAACTAACAGGCTGGTACTTAGCATTGGTTTCCAAATTGCCCCCCCCACCCCACCCCCACACTGAAACCTGAGCCTAGCTCTAGGATAATCCCCAACAAGGTTGAGGTCTCCAGGTTACACCCTCAACAAGAACAGTGTCTCCAGGTTATTCCCCCAACAAACCTGCAGCCCCAGGATACAAACCTACCCCCTGCCTAACGACCACCAATGCAGAGGGGAGCAGAAATTAAGTTTATGATATGACTCCCAGCACCAGCCAATTATGTTAAAGGCCACAATAGCTTTCCAATCAGATGCTTGCACACATACTCACTCCCCACCCCAGTTGCTGCTTACTATAAAGCCTTGACCCAAAAGATATTTGGGGTTCCTCCACCACCAAAACCATCCTGCATGATGGCAGTACGATGGAGGGCCCAAGCTAGCTCAAATAGAATAGAGACCTTGCTGTGAGCTGCATCAGATGGGCTCCTGTCTGGTT
This sequence comes from Mastomys coucha, assembly GCF_008632895.1. Lineage (NCBI taxonomy): Eukaryota > Metazoa > Chordata > Mammalia > Rodentia > Muridae > Mastomys > Mastomys coucha. The sequence continues at coordinate 82,259,268 of NW_022196911.1, forward strand.
TTTCTTTTGGGCGGGGGGGGGGGGGGGGGGGGGGGGATCAAATACTTCCTTGGCACTACAGGCATAAAGGTAAGTACTTACAAGGCGGTTAGGATTTACACTGCTTTAGGAAAGTGACAACTGGTTTACTTTGTGTTTGTTTTTGTTTTTGTTTTTCGAGACAGGGTTTTTCTGTGTAGCCCTGGCTGTCCTGGAACTCACTGTGTAGACCAGGCTGGCCTCGAACTCAGAAATCCGCCTGCCTCTGCCTCCCAAGTGCTGGGATTAAAGGCGTGCGCCACCACTGCCCAGCGTAAGTTTTCCTTTAAGATCCATGATTTCCCTGGCTCTAGCTATTTGGCTAGATTTCTAGTACCAGGCATCATTTCCTTCCTGCTGCTCAGGCCTTAAGTCCACTTAGACAGCTGTTGGCTACTGCCGAGGTATGACTTCCACTCCTACACCTTTAGGGATGTCTTGCCTTGCTGGTCATCCCTCATAGGCTTCACAGCTGTGGAGGACTGTGGGGTTTCCCTCCCTAGGCAGCTCAAACCAGCACCTTCTGGGAGTATGCAGTTAGTCCTCAGGGAGGAGGCTCTACGGTCAGATCCGGCTCAGATCCTCCAAGCCCTGTGTCCTCAGGGTCTGGTGACTTCAGCAATAGGATAGGGCCTTACCTTCAACCTCTGGGCAGCAACCAAAGGCAACAGGAAGAGCCTGTGATATTGTGGGAATCTAGTGGACTCCCCTGACCAGCAACTCAAAATGGGGTTCTTCATGCTTGGCATTGGGGTTTTTATTAGACAGTCTATGGCTCTCAAAACGAGTATTGTCAGCCTGAGTCACTTAACTTCATTTAAACAATATGTGTAGGGGGCTGGAGAGATGGCTCAGCGGGTAAGAGCACTGAATGCCCTCCCGAAGGTCCTCAGTTCAAATCCCAGCAACTGCATGGTGGCTCACAACCACCCTCTTCTGACTCCCTCTTCTGGCCAGTCTGAAGACAGCTACAGTGTACTTACATATAATTATAAATAAATCTTTGGGCAGGAGTGAGCAGGGACTGGGAGAGCAGAGGTCCTAAAAATTCAATTCTCAACAACCACATGAAGGCTCACAACCATTTGTACAGCTACAGTGTACTCATATACAATTTGGTAACTAGAAAAATAATATAATCCCTTATGGCTTTTCCAAACAGCACAAATGTCTTTTTTTTTTTTTTAGTTTATCTTTTAAGTATTTTATATGTTTGGGCATTTTGACTACATGTATGTCTATACATCATGTGTGAACCTGGTACCCACAGATGCTAGAAGACATTGGAATCCCTGGAACTGGAGCTACAGAGGGTTGTGAGCTGCCATGTGGGTGCTGGGAATTGAATGTGTGGTTCCTGTGGAAGAGCAGTCACTTCTCTTAACTGCATAGCCATCTCTCTGGCTCCTTACAACACTCAATTTTTTTTTCCCAAGAAAAAAAGTCTTTGAAAAAGCAGACATGGGCTGCTGGAGAAAGAGAGCTTCACTGGCTGCTCAGGATCCAGATTCAGTTTCCACACGTACATGGCAGCTCCAGGGGACCCAGCTTCTTCTTCTGGCATCAATGGGTACTGCATGTACCATGGTACACAGACATACCCGCAGGCAAAACACTCATACACATAAAATAAAAATAATTAAAAAAAAAAAAAGAAGACAAAAACGGACCAGAAGTGATAGCACACACCTGTGATGGAGGTTGCTGGATCTCTGTGAGTTCGAGGCCAGTCTAGCCTATATATTCAGTTCCAGGCCAAGCCAGGGCTACATAATGAGACTGTCTTAAAAAAAAAAAAAAAGGAAGGGGTGGAGGAGGCTGGAGAAACAGCTCTGCAGGTAAGAGTACATGCTGCTCTCAAAAAGGACCTGAGTATAATTCTCAGCACCCATGCGATTCATAGCCACGTGTAGATCCAGTGGCCTCTGGCCTCCACTGGACCTGAGTATAATTCTCAGCACCCACGCGATTCATAGCCACGTGTAGATTCAGCGGCCTCTGGCCTCCACTGGCAGGCATGTGCGCAGACCCAGAGACACATAATTAAAAATCGTAGGCCAGGCAGTGGTGGCGCACACCTTTAATCCCAGCACTTGGGAGGCAGAGGCAGGCGGATTTCTGAGTTCGAGGCCAGCCTGGTCTACACAGTGAGTTCCAGGACAGCCAAGGTTACACAGAGAAACCCTGTCTCAAAAAAAAACAAAAAAACAAAACAAAACAAACAAAAAAGAATCGTAAAATAGCTCTTTGGAGGGGGAAATGTAGAACCGTGGGACAGCCGCTCACTGGTGTGAGGAAGCAACTCTCTCCTGATGGCATGAAGACATTTTGCCTGCAAAACGAATGCTGTCACCTGCCTATTGATGTCTAGAAAAAGTAATGTGTGCTCTGTAGTCTCATCATGGCTTGTCTTTGTGGGTGTTTACAGGGTTCTAGAGGCAACCAGGTAGCTTTATATTGACCTGAGAATCAAGGGATGAAGTAACTGTAGGTCTGAGATAAGCGAAAGGCTACAAATCCTGAAGAAAGCAGTTTGGGGTCAGCGTTGATCATAGAAGACATGACACATTTCACATTGTAGAGGAAACGTTATAAAAATAAGCATTTTTTTTTTTTTGCAATGTTGGGATTCAAACCCGGGTCTCACCCATTCCAAGCAAGGAGTCTCCACCCAGCTGCTTCTTGCCACTTATAAATGTTATTAATAAACTCGTTCACAATTTAAATATATTATTCCAGGCCAATGGTGAATGTTTCAAATACAGATTTGCCAGAACACCGGTCAAACTCTCCAGTATAACTTCACGAAACGGGTTGCACCGACTGGTGGAGGCCTAGAGCCCAGCTGACCCTCTAAGAACGGAAACGCGACTCACAGACCTTGCAAAACTTGCTGTCTGTAGAGGTTCAGCACAGCTTTGGACAAACAGCTCTCCCTCTCACATACCTTTTCTAGCCGATTATGGCGCCCCCGTGTGGGGGAATGTTTTACTATTCCAAGAAGTAATGCAATTAGTAGTATCTGTTTTCATATTTGTAACTATTTCAAGTAAACACTGAAGAATGTGATTAGTCCTATACATTAACTATCAGACTTCTGGGCATGTTTTGTTTTGTCTGTTTTTTTTTTGTTTGTTTTTTAAAGATTTATTAATTTTATATTTATGAGTCCACTGCCACTGTCTTCATACACACCAGAAGAGGGTATTGGATCCCATTACAGATGGTCGTGAGCCACCATGTGGTTGCTGGGATTTGAACTCAGGACCTCTGAAAGAACAGCTAGTGCTCTTAACCACCGAGCCATCTCTCCAGCCCCTTGTTTGTTGTTGTTGTTGTTTTCTTGTTTTGTTTTGCTTTGTTTTTCCTGGTGGGAGGGGAGGGGCAGAGTCACACATATCCCAGGCTGGCCTGGAACTCCCTATATAGCCTGAAGATGACCTCCTGCCTCCACCTCTCCTGTGTTGGGATTACAGGCCTGTGCCATCATGCCTACCTCATGCAACAGTGAGATTCTAACCTGGGGCTTCATGCATGCCAAGCAAGTATTCTACCAAGTGACTTACATCTCTCCAAGGTTGTTTTATGAGATTTTAAAATCATTTCTTAATTATGAGTGTGTGTGTGTGTGTGTGTGTGTGTGTGTACATGCATGTGAGTGCAGTTGCCTGTGACAGTTAGGGGTGTCAGAATCCCCAGGAGCTGGACTTATAGGTGGCTGTGTTGGGGTCCAGGATTCACCCCACAAACCACACAAACACTGATCTTATTCAGCCAGGGATGGTTTATTAAATGCACACCCTAATACTGATGGATCAGGGCCACAGCGCAGAATTCTGGGGCTGAGCCACATCTACGAACACTTCTCAGTGCCAGCTTATAAAGGGAAAAATCCACAAAAACCACAGTGAGCTCATATGCAGGTGCAGGAAGTGCTGCTTGGTGGTTGGCTCTGACTCAAGCTATTTTGAATATAACAGTTCATATTGACTTTTAATTTGATGGGCGCTACATAAAGCCTTATGGAATTTCTTAAGATTAACAAACCTCATACAAGCCAGGCGGTGGTGGTGCACGCCTTTAATCCCGGCATTTGGGAGGCAGAGGCAGGCAGATTTCTGAGTTCGAGGCCAGCCTGGTCTACAGAGTAAGTTCCAGGACAGCCAGGGCTGTACAAAGAAAACCTGTCTTGAAAAAAAAAACAAAACAAAAACAAAACAAAAAACACCTCACACAGAACATAACAGGATGTGTGATGAGTATGACCTGGCTCTGAGTCAAACTATTTTTCTGCATCAATGACTGGCAGGTATGTTACAGCAACAATATGAAATAGCTGACAGGTATGGAACAAAATGGCTACAGCTATGACAGGGGGAGGGGGTGAGGTGGGCAGACCTCAACAGTTGTGAGACACCAACCTGGGAGCTGGGAATTGAACTCAAGTCCTCTGCAAGAGCAATATGTGCCTTTAACCATGGGATCATCTCTCCAGTTCCCTGAAAGGGTGTTTGTTTTGTTTGTTTGGTGGGGGAAAGAGTGAGAGAGGATGTATGTCACTTGGTAGCCCATATTGGTGTCAAACTCACAATTCTCCCGCTCCAGTTCCCCAAGTGCATAGGCCATCATTATAGCAATTAAACATTGTATTTGATGAACTTTTCCCTGAGAACTTAGGATACACTTTTTATTATAACCATCCTAGAAAAAAAAAGTCAATAGACTCATTACTTATAATCCGTGAGCACCAGAAGTAACCTTTTTAGAGAGGTTGGTAACAGCTTAGGGGTTAATTCTAATTCAACTTTTTCAAATAAAAATGGATTCATTTAAATCATTTTAAAGACACTTCTAGGACACTTCCCCCTTCTCACAAAGACCACAGTAGATATAAACAGAAGGGACCTCATTTTCTTTTTGTGTATTTTGTTTGTTTGTTTGTTCATTTGTTTGTTGAGATGGGTTTCTCTCTGCAGCCCTGGGTGTCCTGGAACCCACTCTGTAGACCAGGTTGGCCTCGGACTTAAAGAGATCACCTGCTTCCTCCTTATGAATGCTGGGATTAAAGGTGTGTGCCACCACTGTCTGACCCTCAGTTTCTTTTTAATTGTAATAGAAATCACTGTTTTAAACTCCATATATATATATA
>NW_022196911.1:82264636-82265704 GCF_008632895.1 Mastomys coucha
AGTTGCTAAAGAAAAAAAAAAAAGTGAACCAACCAACCTATTTTCTTTTTCCTTCTGTAAACCGGTAATGACTGCCTCGTGAGAGAGGCCATAAAAGCCCAGGCTTTGAGGAGTGCCTTGTCATTAATGTTTACTGGGGAAGCCTTGTCAACTCCCAGCATATATCTTATGGATAGCTTTGTATGTAGAAAATCCCCAAATCTAGGGTTTTACAGATTTTTTTTTTTTAATTTAAAATTTTCCTGACAGGAAATGAAATTTGAAGACATGATCGTCACTCCCAAAGAAAAGTCTGAACTTAGTAAAACCAGAGTGGATCAGGTGAGATACCAGTTCCACTGAGAGGCCAGACAGGCTATACCAGATGAGCCAGAATAAGTGACAAGTCTCCCCTGGAGGAAGCCTTCCAAAATTCCCGAAACTAGACACCAGCAACCCTTGAGGCTTCAAAAGAGGCCAGTAAATGAGAAGAGTTACAGTGGCCTTTGATCCTCAAGCCCTAAGGAAAACTGAATGTTGTTTTAAATTTGTTCTATTACACATGCACACGCTGTGCATGCGTGTGTGTGTGTGTGTGTGTGTGTGTGCGTGTGCATGTGTCATACTTAGAAATGTCATGCTGCTGTGTAGAGGTCAGTGAACAGCTTGTGGGAGTTGGTTCTCTCCTGTCACCATATGGGTCCAGGGAATCCAAGAGTGTGCTCAGGCCTGGCTGTGGGTACCTTCACCTGCTATGCCATCCCACCGGCCCTGAATACTGTTTTTAGTGTCCTCTGTCCAGAGAACACAACCTGTTTCCTGCTTTCTGCTATTCTTTCCTGTCTCTTGGACACCCAAGCTTCCCTTCCAGCTTTCCTTTACCCATTCAGAACCCTCTGCTGTTTCCAAGGAACGTTCCACACCCCACAACTCCCCAGGACCCAGTTCAATCCCCATGTTCTCACATCGCTATTGTCAACAACCTTTTAAAAGTTTAACGATGTCCTCTCCTGATTTTAAACCTATTTACTGCTGCCTCTTCTCCTCTTCCTTCTCCCCCACCCCCCTCCTCTTCCTCCTCTTCCTCCT
>NW_022196911.1:82266093-82278976 GCF_008632895.1 Mastomys coucha
GTTTTGGTTTTTCGAGACAGGGTTTCTCTGTGTTGTCCTGGCTGTCCTGGAACTCACTCTGTAGACCAAGTTGGCCTCGAACTCAGAAATCCGCCTGCCTCTACCTCCCAAGTGCTGGGATTAAAGGCGTGCGCCACCACCGCCCGGCTTCCTCTTCTTCTTTTCACCTGGTTTTACTGTTCATCCTTTGCTGGCCTGTAACTCTCTAAGTCTGCCAGGCTGGCCTTGAACTCATAGACCTATGCTTGCCTCTGCCTCCTGAGTACTGAAACTAAAGGTATATGCCACTAAACCCAACTTTATCATGAAAAAAGGTGTCAAAGGTAGATAGATAAAGGGAATGGAGATGTAGCCCAGATGGAGGAGTGCTTGCCTGGCGTGTATAAAATCCCTGGCTCTTACCCTTAGCATTACATAAACTGGCTGTAGTGGTCCATACCTTTAATCCCGGCACTTGAGTCACATACTCCTACCTAGTCATCCCTGGCTACCTGGTGAGCTCAAGGGCTGCCTGGCCTCAGACATAAATTTCAGATGTCACCACCTGGCTTTAGCATGTGAGTTAGTAAGGACAGTGGTGGAGCACTCGCCTAGCATGTGTAAGGCCCAGATGCGATGCTCAGTGCAAGATGCTCAGCTGACGAGTCAGGAAACACACAAGCAAACAAGGATGGGCACACTCCTCACAGACTGGGCAAAGATCACAGGCATACGGTAAAGAGAAGTGCTGGGAAGGGTGTGTGGGGAAGTGCTGCATGCTGGTGGAAACCCGCATCGCTACAACCAACCTGGAAGGCATTGGAGCTAGAGGTCTTACTTTGGGAAACCTTCCCTCCAGGAAGAGAAGCACTGATACTCAAGGTAAAGCATTGTAGACACCCCCTTACTCTACTCCTATGCCCCGCCTCCAGTGCGCCACGCTTTTGTGATGGGATTTGCCGCTACTCAAGAGAAGCCATGGAAGTCTGGCTCCACCTGCTCTTGAACATGTGAACTTCCTTGGGCTCACAGCCCAACATAAACGGTCTTGCTTTCGGGAACCTTTCCATCCCTGTGTAAGGGGAAGTACCCGTCTCCTGGAAGCTCAAGAGCTCACATGGCGCTGGCTCTCATCCCAGCCATCTCAGCTGAGGTCCCAACTCTCCAGTTCCAGCTGAACTGGCCTAAGGATTACCGATATAACAGTCAACCTGTTTGTTTGTGTGTGTGTATGTGTGTGTGTGTGAATGTTTGTACATGTGTGTGCAGGTATGTACGTGTGTATATACACATGCATATGGATATCGGGAGTCTTCCTTTATCACTCTTATGTGTTAAGGCAAGTTTCTCGCTGAACCTGAGCTCTCTGATTTGGCTTGCTAGGATCAGCTCCCTCCCTCCAGTGCCGGGATCTGAGGCTAAGCTTCTACAGCTGCTGCCCACAGCCCAGCATTTGCTTGGGTCACTAAGACCAAGCAGAGCTCTCTGTTTCCTGACTGTGGACCCAAGGCCAGCAGCCCCGCCCCCGCCCTCTTGCCTGCTGCCTCGCCTTCCCCGCTGTGATGGCTCAGGTTCTCCTGGCACTGTCAATGACCTTGTCCCAGTGACAACACAAGTAACTCATTCACCAAGGAGCACTTAGGATTGTGAGAGATAATGAAGCTTTGACGTTCTAAGACACTATATTAGTTGAATTTGATTCACAAGAAAAGATCCTTGATAAGTCAATAAAACAGAAATAAATCTGCAGAAAAAAAAACTGCCACGTAATGAACGAATGAGTGACTTTACTATATCCAGACTCTAATACAGCTCTTAGTGAAGTCTGGGTCTTCAGCTCTCGTTCAGAGGTGTACTTCAGGGTTTTTTTGTTTGTTTGTTTTGTTTTTGTTTTTTGTTTTTTGAATGATCAAATTAAAAGCATGTTAGTTTTAACATTGCTACTGGGCTGGAGAGATGGCTCAGCGGGTAAGAGCCCTGACTGCTCTTCCAAAGGTTCTGAGTTCAAATCCCAGCAACCACATGGTGGCTCACAACCACCCATAATGAGATCTGATGCCCTCTTCTGGTGCGTCTGAAGTCAGCTACAGTGTACTTATGTATGATAATAAATAAATCTTTGGGCCTCAGTGAGCAGGGCCAACTGGAGTAAGCGGGGTTGACTAGAGTGAGCAGAGGTCCTAAATTCAGTTCCCAACAACCACATGAAGGCTCTCAACCATCTGTACAGCTACAGTGTGCTCATATACATAAAAAAATAAATAAATCTTCACATTGTTACTTTAATTAGTTTAGTTTGCCTAAAATATCATTGCAACATGTAGCCAACAAAATCCTGAGGTGTTTCACATTCTCCTTTTTCTTGACTCTTAGAAATCTGATGTGTAGATTTCACTCACAGCACAATTCAGTTTAGATGAGCAGTTTGGGCCTCCCCAAGCTGCGGGAGAACCGAGCATGAAGGAGCCTGGGAATCCCAGGACCTAGGAGGCTGAGCAAGGTGGGGTGAGGGAGGTGGGCAGTGCTGGCAGTGACTTAGAAGCCCTGTCTCAGGGAAAGAAGGAGAGAGGGAGAGGAGGGGGCTCCCAAACTGTTCAGTAAGAACATACTTGCCTAGTATGAGCAAGGCTCTGGGTACAACCACGTACACGAGAAAGATGTTTTCATAAAGCTCCATGATAAAATAAGTATCTTTAAATGTTTTAGAATTTGGAGTTAAAAAATAAGTAGAAAGTGACAAGAGTTATTTTTTTATGTTACAAAATAGAAGTTCCCTGTGATGACCTTAAAATTATTTTACATGAGTGTTTTGTCTTTTTGTCAGTATGTTGCTTACAATTACACAAATTATACACATAAGGAAAAGGTGGAAAAGCAGATTCAACTGTAGGTATGGGCTTGTTTGCAAATTGACTAGCAGTACAGAATATAAGGAATAGTCCAAGTACGTTTCTCTTGGCTTTGAATAGTCAAAGGCTAACATGCACTCAGCTGGCGGTGTGATGCGGGTACTGTGGATACTGCAGTGTCTTCCATGCGTTATGGCTTGTATGCTTGTGATGTTGTGTGGCTGGTGTTGTGTGGTGTGGTTGGTGTGGTATGGTTTGGTTTTGTTCTTCTGCTGTCCTGAACCACTCTTTCTCTTTGAGATCATCCATTGCAGAGAACTCTGTCCTTGTTCTCCACTACGAATGTCTACACTACTGGTCGGCAGTGACAGTGCACATCTGTAATAACAGCACTTGGAAAATGGGAACAAGAGGTTCAAGAATTCAGTCATTCTCAGCTACAAAGGGAGGACTAACAGTAAGGGCTATAAGACATCCTGCCTTTCAGAAAAATCCATACATCAGATATGCCAGCACTCCTTCCAACCCAGGAAGCAAACACATAGGGTCTGATCTGGGTTTGTCTGGTCAGACTCCATGAGACTCTTGAAATCTCAAGTGGGATTCTCAAAGGCATCTTTGTGTTTCCTGTATTTACCTTTTGGAGATAGGGTCTCACTCGGTAGCCCAGCTGGCTTCAAATGCATGGTCCTCCTGCCTCAGCTTCTCAAATGCTGGGCTTAGTTAGAGACATGCACCTCCACACTTCACATCAGAACCCAGTTTTCATTCTGGTAGCCAGAGTCTACACACTGAGGCAGCAGAACCTTTCCACACCGTACAGGTGACACACCCCTGCTGTTTCTCACTGCTGACCCCACTTGCTCAGTTTTCTAAGTCCACATCTCCAGTTCCCCTGATCATTTATTGTGTTCTTCAACAGTCTCTCCTTTTCTGCCTTGCTGAAAAGTCTTTCAACAAATCCTTTACTGCCTGTCCAAGAGATCCTATCAACTAATCCCTTAGCAACGTGACAACAGAAACATTTCTCTGGGCTGGAGATGTAGGGCCATGGTAGCACACTTGCATAGCACGTGTGCACTATAATGGGGGTGGGGATATAAATGGTATCAAGAATATGAGAATCCCAGCACTTGGGAGGCAGAAGCAGGCAGATTTCTGAGTTCAAGGCCAGCCTAGCCTGGTCTACAGAGTGAGTTCCAGGACAGCCAGGACTATACAGAGAAACCCTGTCTCGAAAAACCAAAAAAAAAAAAAAAAAAAAAAAAAAAAAAAAAAAAAAGAATGTGAGAACTAGAACTGCAGAGCAATCTATCCATGAGGCTATCTGGTGCATGCATACAATCCTAGTATCTGGGAAGCTTGAGGCAGGAGGATGATGAGTTCTGAGCCAGCTTGGGCTACCCAGTAAAACACTGCCTCAAAATGAAAACAAAACAAATGGCAAAAACTATTATACATGTATGTCAATAGTATGCCTAACAATAACCAAGAAACAAAACCACCCAAGATCCCATTGTCTGCTCATATGGATGCTGGTATAATTTATACAATGGGATATCGCTGTACATTAAAAATGAGAGACTGGCGCATGGATCAACATTATAAAACCTGAGAACATTATGTCAACCGAAAGAAGCCGGTGATGCGAGCTGCTTATTGATGACTCTGTTTATGTCAAATGTCTAGAATGGGCAAGTCACAGACGGCAAGGTGGTGGCTGCCAGCACCAGGGGCTGAGGAGAGGGAGGATATATGAAAGGAAGAAAAACGTTCGTCTGTGTAATGATGGTCACTGTAGACGTCTGTGAAAATAATAAAACCCACTGAGCTGGGTACTTCGCAGATGAGTGTTATGCTATGTGAATTATAAACTTATTTAAAGGCACATGAGGTTCTGTCGTCTGGTACATAGAGGTGACCTTCAGATTCATGCTGGTGGCGAGAGGGAGGAGGAGCAGCCGCCAGCACAGCGACTGCCGCTCAAGAAACGCCAGCAGTTTCTAATTTTACACTGCCCTATATTTGTTGCTTTTTGGAGCTTTTGACTCACTCTACGAGCTGGCCAAACAGAAACGCCTTTTATGTTTTATTACAACGGCTAAACTGGGAAATCAACTCACCAATTGCTTTTTTACAAAAGGAAATGAGCTAAAAATGACCTAGATGTAAAGCAGAGCTCAGTGGGACAAATGTGTTTGCAGAGGAGAGAGTCCGCTAGTAATGCGGGGTTTTGTTATTTTAAAACGCATTTCGTTTCATTTACAGTAAGTGGCAAACACTGTTCTGAGAGGCACAGCAGAGCTGTGGGATGGTAAAGCAAGATGACATCTTGTTTCCATTTTCATTCTCTTCCATCCCATCTTCTCATTGTAAATCATTTTCCATTGTGGGAGGATATTAAATTTAAATCAAATTGAGGGTGGAAAAAAATGCAGTGGCTGCATTAATCAATTCATTTCCCTGACTAGCCCTGCCTCCTGCAGCTCTTTTTAGCAAGCACTGTGGTCTGAAGAGTTACAATTTTTAAAGAGTTTTCAAGGATCATGCCCTATCTTTCCTGGATCTGAACAAATGGGGTGTTTCTTTTCTTGAGCACAAAAAGCTCATTTTAAGGTCAAGAAACTGATTTGTCAAGAAAAAAATTTTTTTACATAACTACGGTATGAATATTTAAAATGCATTTGAATATTCTTTCGAGGAGAAATGGGGCTGGAGAGCATTTGAGGGATAGCATTATAGTTGCTTTGTAAACATTAATAAAGCGTGCTTACCCTCCTTAGGCTGGCCTAGGCGCTCTCAAGGAGGGTGTGTGCAAACGTGTGCACCCCACAATTATCTAAGTCAGTCAAAGTTCATCACACAAGCCCATGAACATTCAAACACACACAGACACACACAGTCACATGCACACATAGACACACACAGACACATGCACACACTCAGAAAGACACTCACATGCACACATAGACACACACTCACAGACACACACTCACAGACACATACATGCACACACTCAAACAGACACAGACACTCACATGCACACACTCAGACAGACACACACAGACACTCACATGCACACATAGACACAGACGAATAGCCTATAAAATATAACTAATTTCTGTTTTAACTTATCCTGACATATAATGAAACTCTCCAAATATAATGACTAATTTTATTTTTTAATTTATGATTTTTTATTTTATATACATCGGTGTTTTGTCTGCATGTATGTCTGTGTGAGGGTGTCAAATCCCCTACAACAGGAGTTACAGACAGCTGTGAGCTGCCATGTGGGTGCTGGGAATTGAACCTGGGTCTTCTAAGCAGCCAGTGCTCTTAAAACATTGGGCCATCTTGCTACCCCCTAGAGACTAACTTTAACATCCTAACTCTTTCTTCAGTCCTCAGTAGATGAGTTTAGGATCACATGCAAATACTTTTAAAAAGATGTGTTCAAAGGCCAGGCAACTGGGAGACAGAGTCAGCTAGTTCAAGGCTAGCCTGGTTTCCATAGTGAGTTCCAGAGGATGACCAGGGTTATGTAGAGAGACATGGTCTCAATGAATGAATGGATGAATGAATGAATAGCTGTTCAGCTTGTCAAGATGATGCTTGCCTGCAATCCCAGGATTCTGAAGGTGAGGCAGGAGGATTATGAATTTAAAGATGTGTAGTGAGCATGTTTAGTAAGCTGAGTAGGACCAGACTAGCAATCTTGAGGGCAAATGAAACCATTGTCATCCAAATGTTGACATGGGTCAGAGGCTTCCTGGTTTCCAGTGGGAAAAGGATTCTTAGACCTGTCTCCGCTTCTGGCCACCTGTGGCTGTTAGGCATGCTCAAAGCTCTGAAAACACCAACGAACTGGAGAGGTTCTGATTCTTCACAGAGAGTGGTTTCTCAGTTACCAGTTCTGTGAATGCGGTGTCTGTCCTCCAAGTGTCACCTGGAGTGGACCAGGTTCTGGACCAGGTTCTGGAGATCTATTCCAGAGTGTCCCTGTTGTCTCTCAGAGAGTCAGACTATTTTGTTATCATCAATCAATGGATTTTGAGGTTTTAAGTCTGTGTAAAGAATTATTCTAGAGTGACAAAACACAGTCCCCTTAAAGTCTCGGTATGAATAACTTTTTTTTTTTTTTTTTTTTTTTTTTTTTGAGACAGGGTTTCTCTGTGTAGCCCTGGCTGTCTGGGAACTCACTGTGTAGACCAGGCTGGCCTCAAACTCAGAAATCCACTGGCCTCTGCCTTCTAAGTGCTGGAATTAAAGGCATGCACCACCACTGCCCAGCTCAACAACATTTTTTTTAAAAAAAGATTTATTTATTTATTTTATGTATATGAGTACACAGTAGCTGTACAGATGGTTGTGAGCCATCATGTGGGAATTGAATTTAGGACCTCTGCTCGCTCCCATTGGCCCCACTTGCTCCGGGCCTAAGATTCATTTATTATTATAAATAAGTACACTGTAGCTGTCTTCAGACACAGCAGGAGAGGGCAACAGATGTCATTAAGAATGGTTGTGAGCTACCGCTTGGTTGCTGGGATTTGAACACGGGACCTCTGGAAGAGCAGTCAGTGCTCTTTGCCCCTGAGCCATCTCTCCAGCCCTGGTACGAATAACTCTTAGCAAGAGGGAGCTGTGACAGCCGAGCTAGAACCTCAGTTCTTCTTGAGATTCATGGAAAGAAATGTGAACAAGCTGAAGTCTTGTGCACACCCACTCTGAAGACCATATATACTTGGTTGCTGTTCTTTTAGTAAATGTCTTAAATGTAGTACTGGGTACCCAGCCCTTCAATTGCAAGTCTGATTTGTGCATGGCTACCACTTGACCTGTAGTTTTGTGGCGACTCTATACAAAACTGAAAGTACCTTCTCTGGTTTTCTCTATTTGGGTGCAGCCTTCCATGGTCTCCCAACAGGTTATGACACACACCCATTTACTGTTGTGTAGCCTCTTGGCGGTTCCTGATCTGCTCAGCTCCTCTTGCAACTTCAAGAGCCACAGAGGGAGCCCTTGTTTCTCTTGCTTATGTTTTGAGTCTGAATCTCTCCATGAACTTGGGGAGTACTGTGTTTCCCAACACTGGGATTACAGGTTCTTTGTTTTGAGTTTTGAGTTTTGAGACAAGATTTTAAAGATTTATTTATTTATTATATGTAAGTACATTGTAGCTGTCTTCAGATGCACCAGGAGAGGGTGTCAGATCTCATTATGGGTGGTTGTGAGTCACCATGTGGTTGCTGGGATTTGAATTCAGGACCTTCTGAAGAGCAGTCGGTGCTCTTCCCCTCTGAGCCATCTCACCAGCCCCCAGGATTACAGGTTCTTTACCCAGCTTCTCCTTCGGTGCTGGGGATGTGAACTCGGCAAGCATTAACACACAGAGCCCTTTCTCCAGCCTCCCCAGCCTTATTTCTAAAGCCAGCTTTATGATCCCTTCAACCTCCTTCCACCATGGTTGCTCTTTCATTGGTTTGTGGAGTTAGGGTCTCATTTGGGAGCCCAGGCTGTCCTGAAATTGAATATGTAGCAGCCCAGACTTGCACTTGCTCTGATGGTGATCCTCCTGTCTCCATCCCACAATGCTGGGATAACAGGCACGAGCCACCATGAGCTTGTTTGTTTGTTTTTTAATGACAGTCTCACTTTATAACCCAGCCTGGCCTCAAACTCAGATCCTTTTCGCCCGGGCTTCCTAGTGCTCAGATTACAGGTATAACCATCATTTCCCATTTCACAGCCACAAAAACAAGTCCTGGCCAAATACTGTGGCACATGACTCTAACCCAGTACTCAGGAGACCAAGGCAGGTGAATTGCTACAAACTGAAGCCCAATGTCGTTTATATGTAGTTTCAGGCTAGTCAGAGTGCACAGTGGGTGAGAGTCGGTCTTAAAGAAAATAAGGGCCAGTGGAATGGCTCAGCAAGTAATGGCGATTGCCACCAAGCTCCAGGACTAATGGAAGGAAAGGACAGACTCTCTCAAGTTGCCCTTTTACATCTGCACTGCATTCACATGTGCCTGAGTGAGATGGGCATGGCACACACACTGAATAAATGTCATCAACTAATTTAACTGGGGCCAGTGAGATGGCTGAGTGGTGAGAAGCACCTGCCACCAAGCCAGATGACCTGATTCTGATCCCTGCTCCAGTTTGCTTTTCTGTTGCAAGGAGAAAACTCTCTAACCAAGAGCAACATCCAGAGAGGAAAGGATTTATTTGGCTTCACTTCTAGGTCAAAGTCCATCACTGAGAGAAGTGAGCAGGAACTGAGTCATACATCATGGAAGATCACTACCTCTGCCTTTTCCTTTGGCTTGTGCTCAGCTAGCTCGCTTTCTCTCTCTCTTTGTTTTTGTTTGTTTGTTTGGTTTGGTTTTGTTGTTGTTGTTTTGTTTTGTTTTGTTTGGGTTTTTTGGACAGCCCTGGCTGTCCTGGAACTTGTGCTGTAGACCAGGCTGGCCTGGAACTCAGAAATCTGACTGCCTTTGCCTCCCAAGTGCTGGGACTAAAGGCGTGTGCCACCACTGCCCGGCTGCTTTCTCTTTTATTATATAACTTATTTTTATTTCTAAAAAGGTTTACTTCTGTGTATGAGCAATCTATTTGCATGCATGGCTGCAGGACAGAAGAGGACATCAGGTCCCACTATGGAAGATGATGAGCTACCAAGTGGTTGCCAGTGCTTTTAACTGCTGAGCCATCTCTCCAGACCAATTTATTATTATTTTATCTTCATTGGTGTGTTGCATGCATGTCTGTGTGAGGGTGTCAGAAGCCCTGGAACTGAAGTTACAGACAGGTGTGAATTGACATGTGGGTGCTGGGAATTGAACCTGGGTCCTCTGGAAGAGCAGTCAATGCTCTCAACTGCTGAGTCCTCTCTCCAGCACCTCAGCTAGCTTTCTTATACAACCCAGGCCCACCTGCCCAGGGATGATGCCACCACAGTGGGCTGGGGTTCTCTCACTGGCCAATGCGATCTGGACAATTCTTCATCTGAACTTCTCTTCCCAGGAGACTCTAGGTTAAGCCACAAAGACAATAAACAAACAAACAACAAAACTAACTGGCACACTCAGGGCAAAGTGAGGGGAGAAAACTGAATTCCACAATTCCACAAGTTGCCCTCTAACTTTCATCTATATGTCTACATACAAACACACAAATAAATAGGTAGGTAGGTAGGTAGGTAGGTAGATAGATAGATAGATAGATAGATAGACAGACAGACAGACAGACAGACAGACAGATAGATGGATTAGATGGATGGATGGATGGATGGATGGATGGATGGATGGATGGATGGATGGATGGATGGATAAACAATAGATAGACAGTAGATGATAGATAGATAGATAGATAGATAGATAAATAGATAGATAGATAGATGTTAAAAAAGAAGAAAGAGAAAGATGGAGCTAGGGAAATGGCTAAGCAGTTAAGAGCACTTGCTGCTCTTCCAAAGGATCTGAGCTCATTTCCAGCACTGGTGCTGACCTTCTGGTCTCTGCAGGCACGGACTCCCTGCTCTAACTTGGTAGCAGCAGTTAGTCGTTT
Source organism: Mastomys coucha (assembly GCF_008632895.1). NCBI lineage: Eukaryota > Metazoa > Chordata > Mammalia > Rodentia > Muridae > Mastomys > Mastomys coucha. The sequence continues at coordinate 82,276,497 of NW_022196911.1, forward strand.
ATTGTAGTATGTAGAGTTTTCTAACATTAATTTGTCTTGCCACTCAAGCAAAGACTCTTCCTTTCCCACATCACATCACCACATCGAATCAGTCACTCAGGTATCAGTTAATTACTGTTGTGAAACAAATCTGGAGCTCTCCAAACTGAAGGCTTAAAATAATGGTTTTCTTCTTCTTCTTCTTCTTCTTCTTCTTCTTCTTCTTCTTCTTCTTCTTCTTCTTCTTCTTCTTCTTCTTCTTCTTCTTCTTCTTCTTCTTCTGCTCTGTGTTGACTGGTTGACTTTTCTGGTTCGAATGACCTTAGTTGAGGCTAAGTCAAGGTTGGCCTTATCCATGTTTAGAGCCCCTTGTAGGAAGCTAAGAGAGGCAGAATAACTAGGCCTCTCTCCAATGGCCCCTTGTGTAAGAATCCAGCCTTAGGGCTGGATAGATGGCTCAGTGGTTAAGAGCACCGACTGCTCTTCCAGAGGTCCTGAGTTCAAATCCCAGCAACCTCATGGCTCACACCCATCTGTAATGAGATCTGATGCCCTCTTCTGAGGTGTCTGAAGACAGCTACAGTGTATTTACATATAATAAATAAATAAATCTTAAAAAAAAAAAAAAGAATCCAGCCTTCATTGGGCCACCAAAGGTTGCAAAAGTTTGCCAACCGTAAGTTTTTGTCTCAATGTCCAGGAAGCTTTCAAGAATCCATTAACATAACTGCTACTATACCACTGGCCAGCACACCTTGGTAATTAACTGAAGTACAAGTTGCTTAGGCAACTCTTGATCAGATCATTTCAAATAGGAAGACTCATCCTAAATGTGAGGGCATATTCTAGTGTCAGTTCAGGCTCAGCAGTTAAGAGCACTGACTGCTCTTCCAGAGGTCGGGTTTTCAATTCCCAGCAACCACATGGTGGCTCACAACCATCTCTAATGGGATCTGATGCCCTCTTCTGATGTGTCTGAAGACAGCTACAGTGTACTCATACACCTAAAATAAATAATTCTTTTTTTTTTTTTTTTAAAAGGGAACTTTGCTTTTTGCCTGCTGACTTTCATCCTTGCTGGCAAATTCATCTATCCCGTTGCTGTGACATTTCTTTGTTGATATTAGAACCAACGTCTTTGGGGTTCCAACTAAAAGAAGCCCAAAGATGGAAGACCAGCAGCTCTCTCAGAATCCTCCATATCTTCAGGACCTGATTGGGACCTCTGAGATGGCCTCTTCTGGTGTGTCTGAAGACAGTTACAGTGTATTCACATACATAAAATAAACAAATAAATCTTTAAAAATAATCTTGGGTGCAATGTGGGAGGGAGTTGAGGGGAGGGGTGATGGCTGCCACCTGAAACCTGGGATTCCTCCTTTCCTCTTCTCCCTGAATGCCACTACACTAACAAAGCCACAACCTTCTTATCTCCTACCCTAAGTACAGAGAGTCATTTAATTCACCCTGCATTGGGTCCTAGCAGATTGTGAATTTTCTGGAAACACACTCTGGTCACAGAACTGATGCTTAAAACTCAGTAGCTCTTCCTGAACCATTAGAATAAACTACAGGGGTCCAAGAGATGGCTCAGCAGTGAAGAACACTAGCTGTTCGTGCAGAGAATCCAAGTTCTCTCCCCAGCACCCATATGGTAGCTCACAACTGTCTGTGACTCCATTCCAGGGGATCCGATGCCTCACACAGACACTCATGCGTGCAAAACAACAATGCCCACAAAATAAAAACAAAGAATAAACTGCAGACTGCTAAGTGAGGCTCCTCGCTGTTTTGTATTCCCGCCTCTGTACCCTGTGACTTCTCTTCCTCTTCTCTACTATGTTTACTGCTGTTCCAAAAACAAAAAACAAAAAACAAAACCAAAAAGCTAAGTCCTTAAAGGGCCATGGGACTTTAGTAGCATGCTCTTCCACCAAATGATTCTCTACGCAGATCCGGTTCTTCGGCCTTCATCCTCAAACAGCACAGCCATAATGAAGTGTTTCTTGCTTGACAAAGTTAAAGGCTCCTACCTCTTCCACAGCAATGCAAACAACCCTCAATTAGAGCGTCTGTTCCAATCAACTATAATTATTTGCTGTGAGGCCTATCTAACCACGGACTTCTCTGTGGGATTTGGACTACGTTGTTTTTTTCATTCTCTCTCTAGTGTCTAGGACAATTCTTGTCAGTAAATAGTTAGTAAATGCTTTTTTGCTTGTTTTCTTCTTGGTTGGTTGGTTGAAGACAGGGCTTTTGAGCAGGTGAGGCTGGCCTTGAACTCCAGATTCTCCTGCCTCCGCCTTCCAGAGCTGGGATCACGGACTCGAATTTACGAATTTTGTTGTTGCTGCTTTTAGCAGATTATCTTTTATTATTTGACAATTTCATCCATATAAACAGTGCATCTTGTTCAATGTACCCACCCCTCCCAAGGCTCCCTCCTTTTCCTCCCCCAACTTCCTCCCTGCACCTTCCCCTCCCAGCCAGGCACTTCCAGC